>NC_046987.1:5240782-5333282 GCF_009769545.1 Cyclopterus lumpus
TGTGGATTTTCTTTGTGTTTGTCGGGGTGATTTTGCCACGAGATCGGATTAAAAATATTTACATTTTCTTCCAGGTTTTCAGGAACTTGCAAACACTCATGATGTGTATGTATGAGTGTATGGAGAAAATCATAACTCACCTGGGAGAAAACGTGAACGTCTTTCATCTTATTGAGAACATAAGGTCGCGATGCACTTCTACAGCGCGCACTACCTTTTCTTTCACCGGTGCTCACAGATGAAAAGAAAGATAAAACGAAGAAAAAAAAAACGTTTCTTCGAAGAATGATCCCGGCAAAACAATTTTGTCTTCATTTCCCAGGTGTTTCACCGATTTCAAAGAAAAGAAAAAGCAATGAAAAGGAGCGTTGTCAGATTATTCAGGCAAAACCTTTTTCATCTATTCTTAAGGAGAGAAAACATTTTAGTTCAGATTTTGATCATGAGAGTTCTTTTTTTAATTAATTTTTTTATCTCTCACTCCTTGCCATTGCCGGTGTCATCACCCTGTATGATATGGAATCTGCCATGACATAATTATGTAGGCCGCGTCCTCTTGTTATGTCGTCATGACAGACGCCGGTCGCCGTCGCATTGAAGTGACTTTATTACCCGAATGACACCCTGCCACGTTCATAAAGACTGAGTGATGTCCATGTCGGCTTTCATAAAACAGTAATGGCACTGTGATGTCGGCCTTATTCGCGCCTCATTAGATAAATCGTTTCAGGTTGGATCCATTTGTAAGTGGTTGAACTGGACGGATGGCGAGCGGTTACGAATGACAGCTCGGGGCCGCAAAAAAAAAGAAGAAAAAAGGCACGTGTGACACGTGCTAATGCGTCTGCGGTGACATCATCGGGCGACTTCTTTATTCACGTCGTGAGCGGCGAGCGGGCGACGTGACTTTGAATCCCCGGCCCTCGGCGCCGAGAGGCAGCGGCTGGTTTATGTAACGAGGAGAATGACTCTAAATATCACACGACATTTACCCAACGTCCGGAGAAGCTTTTAGTTTTCTCGAAGGTAAAAACTGGATTTTTAATACTTATTATAAATGAAATGGCGGTAATAGCATTTTATTGAATTTTTGAAACCTGTCGATCTTTTTGTAGGATTAAACCAAAACTTTTTTTTAAACAGACTTTGACAAAAGAAACATTTCTCCTGCTTTTCTTCCTCAGTAATACCTGCTTTATGATTTCTGCTCAGGTCACTTTCACCTCCATTATCTGGATGAGGCCATTTCCAAAAAGGAGCCCACTCACAGATTCTTATCAGTAATGGGCACTCAGTAGCTCGGGATAAAAAGGAACATGTGGCAATTTTTAGCTGGAAATTCTGAAACTCTGGAGTGGAAACTCAAACCCACACCAGTGTTCTCGCCGTCAACCAAAGTGGCATGACGGGCATGAGTTACCGATATTCAGAAGCTCCTTCATTCGCAGTTTCACAACAGATTTGCCATCAACACATCGAGGTATGCGAGGTGTGCCTTATCTTCCTCAACAAAAATCAAACGCTTCTCTCATTTGAAGCAGTGTAATAAAGCGTAGATCAGTTTAATAGTCCACATTATTTAATTTATTCAAGTGGCAGATATTTCCAGTGTTGTCACTCCAGTGATATATATATATACATATATACTGTATATATACTGTATGTATACATATATATATATATATATATATATATATATATATATAAAAATGTATATATGTGTATATGTATGTTTATATATATATAAGGATAAATATATATATATATATATATATATATATATACACACACAGCCCTGTTATCTGAAGATGGGCCGGAAGAATTGTCCTAAAAGTGAAAGATTCAATAAAGAAATGTGCCTTTGGTCAAATAGTGGGTGTTTCAATATTTGCGCTTCCTAAGCTGGAGGAGATTTATCTTTTTCCTCCAGTTACTTAATCAAACACAAAAGGGGAGGGAGGCCTTGTTGTGTGTGCACCTTTTCATTAACACGCGGTGTGAAAATGAACCTCACATTCCAGTCACGCGTTTCCACCATACCGCGCGCACTGGAAATGGTTCCGAGCCTCGCGAAGTGATTTCCAGTTCATTATCAGCCGCCTCCCCCCCCCCTCCCACCCCCTAACCTCAAACGCATCATGACACCACCTCAGTGTTCTCATTTCCCCTCACACCCTCCTGCTTTTGTGCTTTTTCCATTTTCTGCTTCCATTTCTAGATTCACTCCATCGCACCTCAACCCTAATTTTCAGCAACACATTGAGTCCCGTGGGCCATTAGTCTGCCCCCCTCGCCCCTCACTGTCTCTCATCTCCTTGATTCCCCCCCCCCCCCCCCTGTCCTCTTTCTCCTTGGCAGTTTGGCTGTCAGGGTTCGCTCCATTCTCTCTTCTCTCGACCACCTGCCGGGCCTGTTCGCTCATTACTTGCCCACCCCCCCTCCCCTTTCCTCCTTATCATCTTCTCCTCCCCTGATGTATTCTCTCTCCTGTCTCTCTCCAGGCCACTTTCTCAATGGCAGCTACTGCTCTTTTGAAGAGGGCGAGTGTGGCTGGCAGTCGGCGGCGGGCCGCGGTCTCTCCTGGAGAAGACTCCAGTCTCCAGCCAAGTCCACCAGACAGAGCTGCCCGTCGTCAGGTGGCGCACACAGAGTCTCTATGTGATCTGATCATGTCATGTGCATGCTCTCTGAAATGTCTTCACAGGGGTGTTGATGCCTCATTAAAATGGGCAAACTTCTTCAAAGGGACAAATTTAGAAAAAAAAACGTGTTATTGAATATTTGAGTCTCAAGAGCAGGGGAAAGTCCACCAGAACCTCTGATGGGTTGAGTTGCTCAGAGCGCAGAGCGGCCCGCAGCGAACGGGAATCCCAACGGGTGTAAAAGTAAAAGAGTTTGGACCCTTGAGTCCGACATCTTGCGGTTCAGTGCGGTGTCACGGATGAGAATCTAAAGTCTCGGTTTGCTGAGGCTTGTTTTTGCTCTCAACTATTTACATAAGTCTCAGAGGTAGACGGTATTATTTTCTTGCACAGTAGTTTTTTATTAATCCTTTGACAGCCCTTTGGTTATATCAGTTAAACTTTTATGTGGAAACTTTGTATTCGTTACACATCCCGATATTTTTGGAAAAAATGGCGTGTTTTTTAATGTCTGTGTTTGTGTGTTTAAGGTGCTACATTCAGTGTGGAAGGGGGCCAGTCCAAAGGCCAGCGGAGCTCGGTGAAACTGAGGAGCCCTCTGTTCCCCCCTCCCCTGAGAAACTCCCTGTGCACGGTGAGCCAAGTACAGCGAGTCTTCTCCCCGGAGAAGGTCATCGTCTTCATTCTCTGAGATGCACAAACAAACCCATGATCAGATATCAGATCAGTGAATGTTCCAGTCCTGTCTCTTTCTGTCCCTTTGCGACGGCAGCGTGCTTTCGGGTCATTCATTCTCGTGAACTCGATATCTCTGAAACGCCTGTAGGGGAATTTCTTCAAATTGGGAGTAAACATCCACCTCGACTCGAGGATGAACTGATTTGGATTTGGTTGCCAAAGGTCAAGTTCACGGTGACTTCGCAAAACACATTTTGTGTCCATGACTCAGGAACAGGTCTGCTATTCATGACTATTTGCCACAAATGTCTAATAGGCGATTACATTTTGGACATACATGCATGTAAACTGCATTGTAACGGGTCGGCGGAGGTGTTCAGTAACCCCAAAATCCTGATATTGTTTGCTGATGATACGTTATTGCATTTGGAAATATCATCAACAATACTTTAGTTAGCCAGGCTTGCTAACGTTTGCAGTTTACATTAGAGCAGGTAGACACAATGAATTTGTTTCTTAATCTTTAGCTTGTGTCATTAAAAAATAGAAGTGAACGTAGTCATCGTGACGTCACCCATTGGTTTTTGGACAGAAGTTACCTTTATTTGGACTGCTCTAGTAGCGGCAGCTTTTCAGACCTGTTTTTGCTTGACACGTGCAGTGTCTTTTGTTCACAGAACCATAGACTACCAACATAGATACACCACGTTTGTAGGTCTACTTATGCAACAAAACTTGGTTAGACTTTGAAAAAATATCTTGGTTTTGTTTTAAAATAAGAAGTTTGTAACGTAACAGGCATTAGTTAAAAGTACAGTAAGTTATGTAACACATCTAAGATATAAGTCAACATTGGCCCGTGGGACATAATCAGCTGTCTTTCTGGGTGAAAGTCCTGTGTTTGTTCGACCCCTCCCACCTTTTCGTGTATTTCCTCGCTCTTTATAGCCCGGTGCGATGCACACAGATACTAAAGGGCGCCTCGATGCGCCGCTATCAGACGCCGAGGGGCACTCACCAAGCGTCAGTATTTGACGAGTTGGGAGTGAGAACAGGTTATTATCTTATTCCCTTTTTTTGTTATTCCTTCTTATCTTATATTTTTAGTTTTTGTCATAAATGATCTTTGCCTTATGTGTTTCTAAGTAATGTTTTAAGCACATTAATCAGCTTGTCGTATAAAATGCACTTTGTAAAAAGAAATTGACTTGACCCCTGAACAGAGACTGTGGATACCAAGGCAACCAGCCACAACAGGACCTGCTAATCTTTAGATTTATTCATGTGCTCTGGCCACCAGGAAATACACATAGCCGCTGGCTCACTTTAATTTGTCACTTTACCATACAACAATAGTAAAAACAAAAAGATCATTATTACATTTGAAATGCGCCACGGGCTATTATGCAAATGATTTTTATATTCTTTCCGATGACCGTTTTCTTAATCATTTGATATGTTAATCGCTCTCGGCTCAAAAATAAAATGTCAGTGTGCCGAGACAGCAGGTAAACAGATCCTAACAGGCAGAGAGGTTGACCTCGTCAATCACGGATTGAATCTGCTGACCTAGTTGTGAAAAAGAATCAGAAGCCATACATTATTTAGATCATGGCGCTCACAGTGCACGTCTCTGGGGGCGATTGGTTGTGTACTTGCACCCTTGATTGATGCCTATTGCATCTGTAATTTAGTTTATGTTATTTTGATATAGCTCAGCTCAGCAACCTTTGGCCCTCTGCATGTGTACTTTGCATATTTAGAGTTGTGGCGGGGGATGCTTGGAGATGACACAAGCAGACACACAGGTTGAAAGGCGATTGAAAAGGTCAAGAGGTCAGAAAACAAGATGATGGGAGAGACTCACAGGGAATAAATTGAGTCTGCACAAGATGAACAACCAAAAGGAACTGGCCGCAAGGAAGATAGAAATAAAACAAAAAAAAACACCTTGCCTTCCAGCTTCTCGGGCGCGTGGCCAAAGATTAGCCATTATTCCAGATTAACACTCTAAATCCTTCTCTCTGCGCTGAACCGGTGACGTTCATTTTAGCCTGTTCGCTCTTGGACAACTATGTTGAGGATATTAGTTTTGGGTATTAGCTGCAGACCACTTTCATGTCATGCCCGGCCGGGTGCACTGTGCAGTGCCGGTAATCTTGATGTTTAAAGGCCACCATGTGTCCCGGCGGTGGACGATAAGGACGGCAACCTGCTGTCAAACAACAAACATGAAAGCCCCGAAATCCAGTTGTCTGGGTACGCTGTCGTCTCTATGTGTGCTTTTCATCAGGCTTAAAGCCAGCATCTGTTCCACTTAAATGGTGAAAGCAAGAATTATGTTCTTGGCGTGACCAAAACGCTGCAGAGGGACAATGGTCACATCCCATAGCTTGTTAGCAGGCTTTAGATTTCAGACTTCCTTTTACTGTTTAATTCCTGCTACGGCTCGGTTGTTGTGTAATTCGAAGCAGTTTTACACCGACCATATCCCTCCTGGAAACGGCGAAATGAGATTGATTTGTGCCAAAGCATGCATAGATGGCAAAATACCCTGAATCATGATCCTTGTTCAATTGTATTCATCTTAGAATAATTAGAGCTGAACAGATGGCTGTTGCTGATTGCGCCCAATGCAGTTTCAAGTGCATCCCTTCCTTGAGTGTCAACCCAGTACGCGACTCAAAGTCAAAAAGATATTTAAAGGAATTCAGAAGTTGCAGTGCTCTTTAATTAGCTCTCTTTATTTGTCAGCGTGTACCTCGAAAATCAACATCCTCGTTGTCATCCTTTGCTCACTCAAACTTCCAACCTTACCCCGACAGGTGCGATTCTGGCTGTGCTCCGGAGGCTCGCAGAGGGGTTCGCTGTCCCTGTGGATGGCTGAGAACGGCACCGGACCCGAGGAGCAGCGCAGACTGTGGCACTCAGCCAGCGAGCTCAAATCCGAAAGGGGCTGGAAAGTCGTCATGATTCCCCTCTACGGGCTGTCAGACTGGTACTGCAAGCACTCGGCTGTTTCAGCGCTTAACAGGCGGTTTGATTATGATCGAGCTGCATGTTTGGACTGTACGAAGGCGTCAAACTGGCACTTAAGAGCGAAGGGGTCTAGCTCTCTCATCCTCAACAGACCTCCTACACACTCAAACAAATACTTAAGAGCTCGGAAAAGTACGTCTTAAGAAAAAGAGCCAAGAATCTCTTCTTATTTCTATCCAACTTAATGCAGACTTTTACATTTTCTGGGAAACAATACCTCTCGACTCTGCAGGGTGAATGAATCCCACAGGGGTCTTGTGCCGTGGACCTGCCCTGTGTACAGTTGTACAAAATAAATAGACCCCTCTCTTTTTGCTCCACTGTGATAAAGAGAAGAGAAATCAATACACAAGCCTCTAAGCACCCTGCTTGCCTCCCAATTAGCCAAGGACCCCAATTTCCACTCAAACGCGAGAGCGATTAAAACAAACAGAGTAAAGCAAGATTTAAAAAAAAATTAAAATGTAAAAGAGAAACCCCAGATGATTTAATCTGTTTGCCCGACTGGGGGTTTCTTGGCCATTCGAGCTTGGATAATCCTGCTCCCCTGAGAGTGATTACTTTTTGATTCCTGGGTTATGTAGTCAGCCGTGCTTGTGCTGTTAATTAGAATGTCATGTCCTTAACCATTGGGTGAACCTGCCAGTCTTTGTGCGGTGACCTTTGAAGAGCTTAAATAGAATCAGAAATACAGCCTGGAGTGCAGGCGAAGGTCCGGGCTTGAACTGACAGTGTGCTGCACAGACTCTGCATGTGAGTGTTTACGTGGGTCTGACATCTGGTTTGAGAAACATATCATGGACTTATTAAATGTTCAAATTCAATATGACCGATCCTTGAAGAGGAATGAAAGTCATGTGTACAGTACAACAGGCACAGACAAATACTTCCTGTGAACAGCATGTTCTGAAAGCAAGAAAAAAGGCCAAACTAATCAATCAAACTGAATTATGAGGTTCTGACATTTTGGGAAATACGCTTATTTGAGAGTTCCATGTAGATGAGAAGATCGACACCAATCTCATGTCCGTACGCTAAATATGAAGCTGGCGTGAGCAACCAGGTAGCTTAGCTTAGCATAAGGACAGGAGATGGCAAATTTACATTTTTATCCTTTGATTTTTGTCCAGCTAATCATATACATTATTACATGTTAATTAGTGAACTGCTAGGTGGGTTTTGTTATCTTTAGGTCTTGCCATGCATGCCTACATTATTTTGTGCAGAAACATATTTAATTAATAAACAGGAAAACGTCTTTCCTGCCGAAACAGTTCATAATAATATAGACCGAGCTGTCACAAGACGTACAATGCACACCAAAGGGTCAAAGACATTTTTCTTAAAGCTATAAATTCTGCTTCCCGTCCTTTCAGTCAGAAGCCATCCAACCACTCACAGCTTGTGCGCTTGTTAAAACAGCTCTGTCCCTCCGTAGGTTTTGGCTGCAGTTCAGCGCTGAAGATGGACCTGGACCCGGCTCAGCCATCTCTATAGACAACATCTCTTTCAGTATGGACTGCTTCTTGGCATGTGAGTACTAAAAATCATTTCAAAGCTTTTGTTTTCCACTCTCACTTCATCGGACCTCGGTTGAGATGGTGAGATTTTTTGACTGATATCCTGATTGATTGACCAGGACAAGCACAATGAGGGTAAAAAAAAAAAAGCGATTGCTCTGAAAAGTAAACATTCAAAGTGACCTAAGCCATTTAATTAGTAATCAAAACAGTCGCACATTATGTTTATGTTGTATAGAGATAAGATTTGAATTACACTTAACATTGAAATTCCCTTGACACCGACATAATATAATGCTCAGAATTAATTATTATATATATATATATATATATATATATATATATATATATATATATATATATATATATATTATTTTTTTTGTGTAATGCTCAGTGAAAACTCTTCAAATAATATCTTGCAAATCTACTACTCCCTTAAATAATGTATATTTCATAAATGAAATGAACTTTTGCTTTCACTTTATGGAATTGATATATATATATATATATGTGTTCTTTAAGCACACTCTCTTTGAGAACTTTTGATTAGTCCTGAACTTTTGATTAGTCCTGAAATGTCAGAACAGTTCCAATCTCCAGCTTGCTGACTGATAAGGGATAATGTTTGAATGTTGTACTGTAGACTTATAAAGGTCACGCCCCACATCACCTTTGTGTTATGATTGAGATGGTGTATCAGTATAAAAAAACAGGAGTGTGATGACAACCAAATCCAGTGTCTGGAGTATGAAAGGTTAGAAGTTCAGAGCCTCCCTCCATCTCTGACTCTCTGGAAGAAACAGTTTGAGCTGTGACGGGAATAGTAATGGGAACAGTGTTAAAATGAAGCAGTGTTACAGTGACTACAACCCAGGGCCAGGGCATTCGATGCATTGCGTGATGCTGGCCAGGGAGATTATAGGAAGAAAAATAACCCTGTCAAATTGTTTTGTCCAAGGTGAGAAGACGTTGCTATGGCGACAATACCGGGACGATTAAAGTAGCAAAAGAAGAGCTTTTTAACTTCACTGTAGACTTTCTAAGTGGTATTATTGTTGTGGCGCTGACACGGAGACAACCAGTGTGGATCCGATGTAATAGAACGCAGTGAGCCCGACAATCCATTTAGAGTGTTAGAATTTTAGAAAATAAAATGTGTTTCGTACCTGTGGCGGACAGAATGACATAATAAAAGCGAGGCTTTCAGGGAACCCATCTAAACGCAGATGGTGTCATTATGTTATAGCCATCACATTGCGCAATAAACATTTCACATCATAATAGTAAAAGCCCCAAAAAACATATCCATTGTCACTAATAGATACAATGTTAAAAGCTGTTTAATTGTGATTTATTAGAGCTACTTAGATGCCAGTTTTCATTCAAATGTACAATAATGGAGATGTTTTTGTTGAATTCAGTCATTGATCACAGATATTATACCAACACTGTCGACGCAACTGCAATCAGATGACATGATTTCATCAGCTGAATATGGATGTGAGAAATTGCTGTGGGTCCGGGTCGGAGCAGATCGTCCTCCATCAGCATTGGCCTATTGGGCCGAAGCCTCTTGATTGAAAGAGATGACATTCTCCGGGAGATATTTGCACACCAATTTGTGTTTTATGGCAGCGCCGGAGGATCATCTATCCACGCTTTGCTCACTTCCATTACCTTCAGCCACACTTGACACGGACACTCTTTTTTTTTTTTTTTATCGGCCATCAGTCAGGCCAGATGCCGAAGCTCGGGCGAAATGCGTCGTGATCACTGTGAGGGATTAGCACGATGGATCCCTGAGCGTCGTGACACGGCCCCAGTAATGTGTTGCAGTGGGAAAACATACTGTGAACACATTATGCAGAGGACCAGCCACCCGTGGCCTGAGTTATAGTTTGGCGAGCGCGTGTGTTTGATGATGCATCTGTTGCCCTTCACGTGTTGTACCAGGTTGTGGGATTTATCATTTCATCATCTCCACCAGCATCAATAAATGAGTGTATTGTGTTAGACAGCACAGGAAGTTCAATCCTTTTGTCTTCGCTGCGAGCCATCACTTCTTTTCCCCACCCACCATCACACTGTGAAATCTGCCCCCTCGGTCCCTGGGCCTTGACGTCGCTGGGTTGTCAATGCAACAACTCCTTTCGGAGATTGGGATGTAAATAATTGGATTTGATCAAATTGTGTTTTACCCACACACGCACAACCGCACACAAGCGGTTTATCTATGTGCAATGAAGGTCCAGTTAGTTTTTTCCATTCCAATTGTGTGCAGACGGGCCGGTTGGCTGTCATCTGTCGCGGTAACTTGTGTAATACAACTACTCAGATGTACTCATTTCATTAATTGTGCACCTGCACCTGTGAGACACACCACGGACCAGTAGGTACAGATGCTCAACGATCCTCAGTGTGTTCACACCGATGACATTGCAGCAGCGCTAATTAAAAGCAACAGCATTCAAACGGTGGTCTCTCACAGGCGGTAGAATCTACGTAGACGCGGCACATGTAAGGTTACACATGATGAATCCAGAGGCGCAGTGTGTTTCCATGCACGTGAGGAAACGTACAGAACGTTTTAAAACGCTACTTTTTCAGCCCATGTAGCAGAATAATTCTGACTTGTTCCTCAGAGCTATAGCGATCTCTGAGCAGACCTCTGGTGGGCTTCAGGCAGCTTACGGCGTCCTGCTTAATGACCAGTGACAGCCTGTCGCCCGTCGCCCTGCCCTCTGGTCCACGCCGCTCCGTGGTGGACCTGCTGAGTCCTCTTCCTGCTGCAGCGGGACGTGCTCATCCATAGGCTCATACGAACAGAGGGGCAGCGTCGTGCAGAAAGCAATCGAACACGTTGCGGTCACTCGCGTGCTGTATTAGATCCATCAAATCTGCACACTAACTCTATCTGCATCACACCTGGTGACTTAAACAGTGATATTTATTCGAGGATTACGGGGCGAGGGAATGAGCTATTGATTTTCTAGGTGGCAGATTTTAGTTAAGCAATGCTGAGGGGTTGTTGTTGGTTTTTCTTTTTCAAGCTTTGAGGACAAAGTTACAAAATTGTGTTACTCAGAGAAAGTTCCAGACAGTTTCGAGACAGCACTGTAATGGTATTTATCACCCAGAGGACCACAGGTGCAGTTTCAACTGGTGCACAAATAACATTGATTTTGAGTTGTATGCACCGATTTAAAGCAGGTTTCTTTGGACCAAATGGTGCGGCACCAGACAGTTGTGTTCCAAACCTTTCAGCTGTTGAGGGAGCCCCCTGCCATATTGTCATAAACGGCGAGCCTTCAGTCTGAGGTGACGGGGGAGTGTTTTTTTGCGGTAAAATGATTACAGAGATAAAGATGAAAAGTCCTGCCTCTCTCCCCCTGACACCACCAGGCGGGGAAGGCCGGGCACGATTTGTCCTCACCAAGGAGGCAAATGACACGATGTGGGCAACCAGTTGGCTCGTCGGAAACTTGTACTCGTAGTCTGATTTCCGCTTGATATTCCGCTCATGTGGCTCCTTTCCGAGGCTCAGAAACACCACCTGATCGACAGTGGGTTGTCCAGGAGTACTTGAGCAAAGCAAGTGAAAGAAAAACTGTCTCATGGAACCGTTAAATCATCCTTTGCTGCCTGGTTACCATCCATGGGTAGCCCAATGGAGGATATCAGGGAGCTACAGCTCCATAAGACTGGCGAGTGTACAACTAAAAACCTTCTTTTTTCTTTTTTTTCACTTTCCGTCCTGAAACCATGTAATCTTCCTCTCAACAGTCAATTCCATATGCGGAGCAGAAATGGAGCTTAACATGGGGGTCATACGCACACAGAGTGTTATTTACGATGCATTGTTTGCGTGCCTTAAGTATCTGCACTGTGCACATTGAGATTGTTCAATGAAAAGGCAAAAAGGAAGGCTCCCCACCCCCCTCCCATTGGTGCTGATTAGACTGAAGCATTGTGGCAGCATGACTGAGTCTTATTGTTTGAAAGTCGGCGAGGCTGTGTAGCCTCTTTGGGTGGCCTATCCAGCTTTGATATTAAAATAAAAAAAGGTATAAATCCGAGACAGGACTAGCAGAATAGCAGCACGGTCCAGATCTGAACCAATGGCCTTGTTTAGTGTCATAGCATTGAGCGCTGGCAGCACTATGAGCGCCGTGAACCGCAGTGAACCTCATCTCACTTCTCTGAAATGATCTCACATCTTCTGCCTGGCTCAACGAGGGTCACCGAGCAGCAGAGCCACAGAGGGCTTTTTCTACAGAACCTGACATCAGAGAAACGAGACGTCGGTAAGAACTCCTGCAACGGAACGTTCTTTGGAAGACAAGTCACGGACCCGCTTATAGCAGCTCGGCTGAACATATCTGGGTTCTCAAAATAGGAGAGTGAAAAGCGTTTGTCGAGTGGGGAATGAAGAGGTGTTTGCATTTTTGGTGCACACAAGAAACGGTGCACTCTGTGCTGTTTCTTTGGTGAAGGCGATACCAGCTGACACATAATTCAAGTATGTAAACTGATGCACGTAATGTAGAATCAAATTAAGTGTTTTTTCTCAGTACTTTTTTTAAAGTGTTTGTTCATTTCCTGGTACATTTTAAAGCTGAAATGATACGACCCACATTGATAAGTATACTAGGGTCTAGGTGAGGTCATCAGAGGGTGTATGAATAGTCACTGTTAAATGACCGCTGTACCTGTATAGCGCTTTTCTAGTCTAGTTTCTAGACCACTCAAAGCGCTTTAACGCCACTTGTCATCATTCAGCCATTCTTACACTGATGACAGGAGCGACCATGCAAGGTGCCGCCTGCTGGTCAGGGCTAACTAACATTCATGCAACATTCACACACCGCAGGCGAAGCTACGGGAGTAATTTGGGGTTAAGTGCCCGAGGACACAAGGACCTGGGCTAACGGAGATCCTCTGATTGAAGGACGACCCCGCTCTACCACTGAGCCACGGACGTATACAACCCAGGTTCCTCAGCTTTAAGTTAAAGAAACATATTATCGTGCATTTTTTTCCCCTTTCTTTTTACCGCTGTACCGAACTCACACCGAGCCAAGTCTCTAATACCGAAGCGTGACTTCTGTGTACCGTTGTAGCAAATAGCTACCGTTATTTATTTTTGGGGGTTTTGTGTTTTTTCCTGTAGGGTGATTGCAATGCTGTTGTTGGACATTGATTTTTGTCATTTCAGCATTCCCTGTACTGGAAAAGATTTTTGCTCTGTTCAGCTGACAGGATCGTATTGATTTTTCCTGCAACCTGTGCAGTCCTTGATCAGATGTGGCAGCAGATTTCTGTAACACCATCCGGGCCAATCTTTTAGACCACTGATTGCCGTGCATGGGCCGACTCAAAGAACAACATTCATCTGTTCAGTGATACACCCAAGCGTCGGCCTCTTAGGGAACAGGGGACTGTCTTTCCACGTCAGCATCCAACCTTTATAGTAGTTGAAGTTAGTCTCCCTTACTTTAATATCTTTAGAAAAAGAGGAAAAAAAGTGTCTCCATCTCGAAAAGTGTCTAATCAGCCACCAGACTCTATTCTGGGTGTGAATCTGAGGTTGGGGAGGGGGAGATCAAGCTACAAGGGAGCTTGTGATCTCGGTCCAGGGAAAGCGGTGAGGCTGCAGGCTTGATAACAGCCCGACTGAATGTGCTTACCCATCTACAGTAGGAACTGGATTGTATGCATCCCGCTCCTTCTATATAGCCAGTGGTGGTGCAAATGAAAGAATTACCCCTGCTGGTGGTTCCCCATTTTGTGTGCCGTGGGAGGGGGTCTGCAGCCACTGTGCACGCTCGGTCCCTCAATGCTAACTAACAGCAGCAGGCTTCCATTGGTGCACATGCCGGAGATAAAGCACAGCCTTTATAAGGCAATAAGGCAATTATGTTTCTTTTTTTCAGCCAACGGTGAGTTTCCACCTGTGGTCGCCGGCTCAACCAGGCTGCCCGTCAGGGCCACGCCCCCGTCCATCGGAAACCCTTTGATGAACATCCCCATCACAGATTACTGTAAGTATGAGCTCGATTACCACGGTTCAAACCTCCACCCTCGAGGAGAACTCTGTCCACGCTGACTATTTCTCCTTCTGTCTCTCTTTTTGTCTTTTTGACACACACACACACACACACACACACACACACACACACATGTGTGCTCACATGCATTAATGATTCACAATTACTGTCCACGTGCTGAGCCCGGCACCATACGTGGGCTGCAACAAAGTAAGTGTGCCCCCTGCTGGTCTGTACCACGTCCACCATCTGAGTGAGTGCTGCAGAGATCTCCTTTGGCATTAAATGGAGCAGGACGGACAGTTTTGAAGTCTAAAATCCTCCAATTTGTCTCCAGAGAATGTCAATGGAGCCACTTACACAGACTTGACATTTTCCACCTCGCAGTCTCTCTCTTCCCAGCTTCAAACGGGTAAAGACAAGCAGAAATTCAATTTCTATATTTATAGTCGTTACTCTCATATCAAATCTGTTCTAAGACACATTTCCTCAGCTAGTAGCTTTGAAGTGCGAGAGGAACGTAGTGTGACTGGACTTGGAGATATCAGCCACACTGTACATAGTCCTCGTGCCAACGTAGAATGAATGTCAACTCAATCTCAGTGACTTTGAGGACTTGTTTTCTAGTCCAAACAGATGGTTTGACAGTGTCCCCACAATTCAGGATTGTAATAGCACTCATCTATATCTTGTTTTTCTCTCCCAGGCGGCATAAAAGGCTTTTATGACATTCATACGCTGTTAAATGTTAAACCCCAACAAGTCGGGTGCCGAGGCTTGCCTTCCACTCCAAACTGGTTAGAGGCATCACACTCACACTCCACCGACTCTGTTGAATGCAGTCCTTTGGGGCTCCAAAAGGAGCTGCGTGACGACGGACGAATGTCCTCATGTGATGTCACTTGAGTCAGTGCCGGGCGACTCCCAAGAGAAACACTGGACCTCCCAAGCCTGCTCCTCATGCCTGCTTGTTAGCGAAGGAGTTGTATTGTGGGTAATGCAGGTGCCCGGTTTGACAAGGAAGAGGAATGTGTGTAATGAAGAAAAAAAAACTTACCTCTGCTTCTGCTGCATCAGTTTCAAATCCAGTTTGTGTGTGTGTGTGTGTGTGTGTGTGTGTGTGTGTGTGTGTGTGTGTGTGTGTCATACGAGTGGGATGCTAAATCAGAGTCGTGCTCCTTGAAGCCTGAACAGCCGACTGCCTGAACAACCGATTTAACATGCAGCTCTCCTTCTGCTGAACAGCCACGGATAGCGCCGCCTGACACAGAGCCGGGGGCACGGCAGACCACCGCAGACCACTGCAGACCAACAGCCAAGTGTGTCCGGGCCCTAACATGTCTGTGCAGCGACTTGGCTGAATGAGCGTCTGTGATGCTCCCTCTCTCGCGGGTCAAGCAGGGACAGCCAAGGACCAGATGTCAACGCTCAGCCAGCCGATATGATTTGATCACGTGACAGGATTATGCATTGCACACGGCGTGACTCCGTCAGCACACAAAGGCCAATATCCTTTATGCTGAATTCAGGAAACGTTTCATATGCGATAGTATATCTATCGCATATGAAAAGGTATTTCATATAGAGGAGTTTGCCACCAGCGTTTCGCTTTAAGGGCAGCAGCAAAAAAAAAAAAAGAATGGCTATTTGAATGTGCTTTACACAGGTAGTAATACTCTGTATGGTTACAATAAAGCCTGCAGAGTCCGAGAGAGATGGGACTGTGCGATCGCCCCTGTGATTATCATAGATATTAACTGGGTTGAACAGGCCATTTTACAGACAGCCGTGAGCGGTTAACATTCGCCACGCGTCCCACATACAGCCACAGTGGACGTCTGCAAAGCCTGACGGGGTTTGGCTCGGCAGACCCATCACTCCACCATCACTCCAACAAGGCTCCTCCTCTTCCCCCGACACGCTCAGTGATCAACCCCATCAAAAGAACGTCCCCATCTCTCGCCTTCCTATCACTCTCCCCTTTAATCTTTCCATCTAGGCCTCTGCCCTTTTTGTTTCTCCATTTGTTTCCCATGTCGGCCATTGAAAAGCTGCCGCTGACTGTTAGTTCACATTACTGCCCTCCCACCCTGCTGCCGCTTCTTACTGTCAGTCTTCTCCATCCCCACCCCCCTCTCTCCCCCCTCACCTCTTCCTGCCAGTCGTTTTTTCTCTCCTCCTTCACCCTGACTTCACCTTCATTTTGTTTATTTCTTCTTACTCTCTTCCCCTCATCTCCATTGATTCCCCGCTATTTTGGCAGCTTTCATTTCTCACCACTGGCCTACTGTGTGGCACCCGCCTCTCACTGCTGACTCATCATTTGCTTTCCAGAGAGGGGGGGGGGGTGAGGAGGAGGAGTGAAAAAAGTCAAACGAGATGAGCTTGCTTCCCTTTTCTTTTCTGTGATTACCTCTCCTGATGGGAATGGAATGCGTTGCTAACCTCAGGCTCATTTTTCTCTGGCCATTTACTGTGTGTGTGTGTGTGTGTGTGTGTGTGTGTGTGTGTGTGTGTGTAAGTGCGTGTGTGTGTACGTGCGTGTGTGCGTGTGCGTGTGTGTGTGCGCGCGTATGTGTGATTCACAAAGATGAGGGCCTTCGCGTTCTCATGAGACGATACGAGAACTTGCCACACCACGCTGTCAGGATGCAGCAAAGCATCATGGTAGTTAGCTCTCATCTGCAGGCGAGCAGCAGCATGTACGAGCATTAGCGTCTTTGAACAGACAGCACATTTTCACATCAAGGTCTTCCACTTCCGCTCACACTTGTGTTGGAGTGTGGAGTAGATGAAAACTGGCGTTGAATCAAAGAGAGAAGGGACGGCGATTGAAGCGCTCCGATTGGCTTTTGAAAGTAACCGGCAGCAGATGTTGCTCCGTGCACGCGCCTCACCTTGCTCGCTAATTAGCGGCAGCGTGGAGATGCAGCGTCTGTGGTTCCGCAACCGGTTAAAAACAGTGGCCCGCGGCAGTCGGTCAGCTCGTCGTCGTTGCTTTGGGTTTTGGATAGGAGAACATTAGTCACTAAGACAGATATGAGACGGATAACAAGCAGTGCCACGCAAAACAGGCTTTTGTAATTAATTGGACTCGGGTGCCTCATGAGTTTTGTACTTAGCATTCAGATCCGTCTTTCTAATGGCCGGCCCAAGGAGGACGACTGTCACTGGATGAGTAGTTGTTCTTGTTTGTGGAGGTATAATGCATCCAGAAGACGTAATGTGATATCATGCAACAGCTCATTACCATGTGTGTTATTGTGCTTGTGTTGCACTCATTTGAGCAGACAAACACTTAGCTGGAGAAAGAGATCTGTTCTCTTTTATTGCTGTGCATTGAGTGTCAGATTATCAGATTGAACGTCCTTTTCATATCCTGTGTGGGGGGCGGGGGGGGTTATGTTGCCCTATAGCTGATCAGCGGTGACTGACATTTCAATCAGGGGAGACAAGCCAACGAAGAAAAGATAATTGTTCGTTAGAAACAGATGATGTGTGACGATAAAGTCTTGACACAGGCTCTTTGGCCCTCGGGCTCCACGGGGAGAGATTTGTGATCACTAGAGGGGAAGTGTGTGTGTGGGGGGGGGGGGGGGGGGGGGGGGGGGGGGGCGGGGTGGGGGCTACTTGGGCTGATGAGGAGGATAACATGATGCGGCTACACAGACTGGTTGGGTAATGGCGAGGAGGAGGGGTGTAGAGGCAGCAGCATGAACGTGGACAGAGAGCGAGACGATAGGGCGAACCATGTGAGGGGTCGCCCTGCTAGTGGTTGGATGTGACCAGCTGATGAGAGAAACGCGATCGACAGCCCCCAAAACGTCATAAACGGCATGAAGCATGCAAAACTGGCATACTCTTTATAACTGGACCCTGTGCACCTCACTTGTTTTTATGTTGATGTTCTGTTTTAATGTTGTTCCTATCTTTCATGCTTTTATCTTTTATCCTGTATTATTTTATTGTAAGGTGACCTTGGGTGACTTGAAAGGCGCCTCCAAATAAAATGTATTATTATTATTATTATTATTATTATTATTATTATTATTATTATTAAAAGTATAAACTCAAGAGTTATGTAGATTATGCTGGCCTGGACTTATTGTTCAGAAGGAGTGATACCAAACTTTAAATGGAAATCCCAAAGAATGTTCACTGGTGAAACACGATCCAGAGAGTCCGGCTTGAAGTTCAGACACCAAGACTCCGTCAGTTTGTAATCCTCTCACTTTGTGAAACTCTGAGAAGTGATTATGGCGGCAAATATTTGTATCTTTTGCCACATTGATCATGAGTTGAACAACAGGACAGTGTTTTTGTGTTGCACCAAAAGCTTCGCCTGGTTCCTCTGTGTTTGATGGACCACCCGGCGTGGTTCTGCCTGAGCCCCAATGCGCTGGTCGACCCGACTCGACCAACCGGCTCCGTGAAGAGAGCGCGAGGGCTGTGTTTGCTTAGTTTTGTTCCTACTCGAGGTCTGAAAGTGGCCTTTGTGCAGCCTAACTGGAACTGGAACCTGGCCGACCCAATTATGGAGCCAAAGTTAAAATTGAAAAAAAAAAAGAAGAATGCGTGCCTCAGAACAGCAATCTGAGTCAAGCTGCAGTTTGACGCAACGCGGCTTCTCGTCCCGAGATGATCGTTTTTCACAAAACCGAACGCCTCATTCTGCCAATTTAAAAACAATTCCGAGGCCTAACATGGGTGATGAAACGCTTGTTTACTCGTTACCGACCGGCCCAAGGACTGCCTTTGTCACTCCTAAAGAATGACGTGTTTACTGTTGCCTTGTGTTAATAATGTTCTGAGGAGATGAAGACGTTGCTGTCAGTATTGTAATCCAATCAAGATACTTCTTTGTCTTCCACACTGCGAGTCGCTCCCTTTCTGGCTCTCAATCTCACCAATGACAAAGTTCATATTAGTAACATAGATTCATATAATAGTCAGACAGAGTGCCCCCAGGGGTGTGTGTGTGTGTGTGTGTGTGTGTGTGTGCGTGTGTGTTTGTGTGTGTGTGTGTGTGTGTGTGTGTGTGTGTGTGTGTGTGTGTGTGTGTGTGTGTGTGTGTGTGTGTGTGTGTGTGTGTGTGTGTGCGTGCGTGTGTGTGTGTGTGTGCATTAGAACTCACTCATATTGATAGACCAACAAGATCGATCCGACGGGTTGAAGCGTGAAACCAACCGCACCCTGGGGAGACGGCGAGGGAGAGAGCATTTGAAAGGAAGACTTCAGGCTATCTTCGACACCGGCGGCGCTGCTTTCCATGACAGGAACGTATTCATGTCAGGAAGCCAAGAGGAGACTAAGTGAATGTGCAACATCTAGACTTTAATCCTGCCTTCCCTTCCTTTCTCTTGGGCATGTCCCACCTTGACTGATTGCCGTCTCAGAGGAACCCGTTAAGTTCAGTTAGATTTACATCTAAAGCACCAGTTGGCTTCGGAGGCTTTCCTGCTCCAGTGATGGATTTATTCTCAACAGAGTTATCTCTTTTTTTACCTTGTTGAGTATTGAAAATACTGACTTGAGGGATCAATTTACTTTCGCTGGATGAGAGCCAGGCTCCAGTACACCCCACAATGTTTGTTTTCTTTGTGTGTTTTTAGAGTGTATTCGCTAAGACCGGGCTGAACTCTGAATTGGGCTTGTACCATGGTGGTATTTACAAAGTGCTTGAAATTGCCTCTTGACCGAACCTGAAAAGTGAAACCAACGCAGAACTTGCATTCTCTTGACTGGCCAGCAGGGGGGGGGGGGGGCTCCTCTGGTTGCATAAAGTAGTCTTACGATATGAAGTTTTTTGTGATAATAACTCTCACTCGACTTATTCCCTCAGTGAACATTGTAAACATGAGTTTATGGTCTCAATCTCTAGTTTCAAAGTCTTCTTCAATACCGCATGATGTCCATTTAGTAAGTCAAATAGAAGCAGGGTAATACTTTAAGGTGTGGCGACCATGTGATTGACAGGCCACTACCAGAGATGTAAACAGAGTCAGTCCTCCGCAGTCCAAACATGGTCACTTGCTTTCCCTTGGTTGCAAATTTAAAAAAAACAAGATGGCGACGGGCACGATCCAAGTTGGCGATTGGCCAAAATTACGAACTCAAGGCATCAAAAAAAGTCCACAATGTTAGACCAATTTTCACTGCATGAACCGGCTACGGCGGGACAGTCTCGCCAAGAGATGCTTCGGGATTCATTTGGTGTTGACGAGTTGAGAGCGGCAACGTGTTGAGGAGGCGGAGTGGAGCTCAGTGTGGAGCCATGATGTCGGATCCCGTACCTGGTGCCCTTGGACCCAACTGACCGTGAGGATTAGGCTGACAAATAGGATGCTTGAAATGCAGTCATGCTGTGTCATCATCAAACAGCCACCTGGGATGACTGCTTTCTCTTGGCTTTAAAATGATTAAATCCCAAAAACGCATTACTGCTTTTCCTGTAAAAGCACAATTTCACTCCGTAACGCAACATTATACAATTAATGAGAAAATGGGGCATAATCTCATTTTGTTGTTCTTAGGTACACAAACACACACACACACACACACCATTGCTAAAAACAAAAATATCAGCTTCCTGCCATCAGTTTCCTCAGTGAAAGAAACTGAATTCCAGTGAGAAATCCTTGCAAATACTGGAATCTCAATTCCTGGGCTTCAACTCTAAAAGGCATAACTTTACGCTGCAGGCATAAAGTTATGAGAACATCATCACTTTAATGTTGCACTCCCGGGTATCCTGCCTCTGTTCAATCAGTTTACTACTGCATCTGTGCTTGCAAAAGAATGAATATACAAATAAATAGCCAGGCCAGTCTGTGTTGTGTCTAATCGCAGACAGTGGATCGTTGAGCAGCAACTCGGGGCCCGTGAAAGGCGCCGTGTGAGTTGTTCCGTTGCAGGAATGAGTTTGACATTGGAGCCAGATTTGCAGCGCTGCTCTTACATTTATAAGCAGTCGCAGAGCGTTCACGGGCCGGGCAGAGGGAGAAAGAAGAGGGGAAGGGAGAGAGAGAGAGAGAGAGAGAGAGAGGTGTGCCGGGTGTCTCCCCTCACCGCTCTGTGCTCGCACGCCTTAAATCAGGATTTAGCACTGCAGCGTTAAGCCCTTCCACGTCCATCTGACAAGACTAATCTAGTGCTAATTACAGTGAAAAGAACTCCAATTAGCGCTGACGCGTGGGATTACACGGAAAATGAGGAGAAATGCTCGTCACCTGTGAACCTGTCAGCGCGTCCCCACGCTGCTGTCGTGAATATGATATCCTGGGCTGCACTGGAAGCTCTATATGAGTAGAGCTTCCAGCTCGCAGCACGCCTTTCCTTCTCTCCGAACGTGGGACCCAATGGTCTGTGGAGGTCTTCAGCCTCTCTGTCATCTTTAAGCGACTGAATGCAGAATAAGCGCCTCTGATAGCTGTGTGCTTAACTTATTTCCCTTTTTCTGTTTGTTTCTTCTTGTTTTGTCCTCATGTGCAGCCCAAAAATGGATTTTTCATACCTGCGGGGCCAACGGCCCCGAGGGCCCGACTCCCATCAAGTGCCTCAACTCCTACAAGAACAGCAACGTCAACGTGACCGTGGGCACCCGGGGGCCCTTCAAAGGCATTCAAATGTGGCGGGTCCCGGAAACTGGCACCTACAGGTAGGGCTGCTACCTCGGAGCGCACAGACATCAGACCAAGCCGTTATTTGAGAACACATTTTCACACCCGATAGGCACGTCCGTTTGGCCCCAGCACACCTTAACCTCCGGGGATCGGTTATCACCACCTGCACACCTCTGCACTTCAGCAGCACATCAATCCTCCACAAGCAAGCAGGACGGACATCACTATCAGATTTGTGCAGGAGGGAGCAGAAGCTGGAGGAATGGCGGCTAAATAGCACGATGCACTCCGCACTTGACTCGGAAAGTCCTAAAAACAAACACTGCGTCTACGTTGGTGGTCTTTAAGGCTTCGAAAATACCGTAACAATCAGCCCGAGGACCTTGACCGCAAAACGGTGGACTGCTCTAGGATTAATGCTGTAATATCCACTACCTAGTGCAGGGATCAATACGCCTCCTGTGGGCATTCACGACAACGGCAGGCGTTTAACTTGGATTTAACTTGGATTGTTCAAACAAAAACAAAGAGCTTCAAGCCTCCCACATCAACTCAAAGAAACAAACACACACTCTCACACACACACACACACACACACACCGCTGAGCTCAGCCAAAACTGGTGAGTCTTAAAATACCAAGCTAACAACTGTGTGGACAGCCCTGTTTTAACACATATCTCAGAATTTTAGAAAAACATCTTCTGTCTCTGCACACAACTCCAGAATTGTGGTCCTGATGCAGCCCGGTTGAGATGGCGGGGGCCTGTAAATGAAGCTGACAGACGGTCACAGAGATGAATACGCGCTCTGCATCTCCCAAAAGTCATTAGGCAAACAGCTGAGGTAGCAAGTGAACACCGGGCAGCGCGCTCTCTCTCTCCCTCCCCACCACGCACGACCACCGGGGAAGAGAAATATCGAAGCGCTACCCAAAAACCAATCACGTTTTTTTGTTTTTTGTTTTCCTGGCAAGAAAACTGGAGCATTTGAAATCAGTGTCTTCTGCTGCGTTGTGTGCGTATTTGTATGTCTGTCTCTCTGTGTTTGTGCGCCCAATGCGCTGTGTAGTCTGTGCACTGTTTATTGTGTGTGTGTGGCATGCATAAATCATTTCTTTTATTTAAAAAATCTTAATTTTTGTATTAATGTTGGCTGTTATTTAATTGGGTGCACTCGTGAAACAGCAGGTGCAATAAATGAGGTCTGCTCATCAGCCTCATGTTTGTCAGTTTCTTCTGATACACACCTTCTGCACAGATTGGAATATTCAATGCATACATCACGTTTTCCTATTAAACTCCTCAGAACCAAACGGAAACCCTGAATAGGAGAATGATCCTGCTAATGAGCTGTTTATTGTGTGTGTGTGTGTGTGTGTGTGTGTGTGTGTGTGTGTGTGTGTGTGTGTGTGTGTGTGTGTGTGTGTGTGTGTGTATGTGTATGTGTGTGTGTGCGTCTCATTTGTTTCTGCACAAACACCCCAGGATCACGGCCTACGGTGCAGCTGGCGGCCGGAGCGTGTTGGCCATGAGCAGGTCACATGGCGTGTACATCACAGGAGACTTCCTGCTCAGGAAGGGCGAGCTGCTGTACGTCCTGGTGGGACAGCAAGGAGAGGACGCATGCCCCAATGTGAGTCTACTGTGGTGCAGAAACATGGTGTTCAGCCGACATGTGAGAACATACAGTTCACAGAATGTCCTGAGAGCAGAAAAAATGGAGGAGGAATTAAAGTCCTGATTCATTGTGTTGATCTTATTTGAAATAGCTGCATTGGAAGCCAAACGTATTTTTCTTTGATGAACTTGCATATGGACAATTTTATATATATTCATATCACTGTACATACCTTCTTTGATGTTTTCTAACTTTCAGACCAACCGAAATGTTATCGTGTACCTTTTTTTTTTCTTTGGGGAAATCTGAGAAATTCTCCTATTTGTCTCAGCTGCCTGCAGGGGCGTGTCCCTGTCTGTGTTTGATTGACGGCAGCTTGCAGCGCTGTCACAGTGCCGCTGAGAGCCTGCATGTTATGTGCAGAAAAGTCTCTCTTGCTACGGAAGCTTCCTAACTGAGTGAATTGATTTGAAGGGGCAGCCTTGATAAGAGCTGGTTGAATTGTCAAAATGCTAAGGAAAGTTGCTCCTTATCTCCTTTTGCACAAGGTACACTGGGTCGTCCTTTACAGAAGGAAAGGAGATAACGCCATATCAGCATCCCTTGCAGCAGCAACACTTAAAGCCGTCAATAAGCTGCCGTCACTGTTTAATTGGGCACTATGGATAGATTAAAAACATCCTTCTTCGGAGGCCTGGACAGTAATCACTAATTGAATTGTTCAGCATTGAGTTTGTCTCTGTAGGCTTCTCGTTTTCTTTTTGTCACAAATAAAGTTGTTTCCAGTGAACAAAAACCCATCTACCCGCCATCGTGTCAGCGCAATCGGATCTCCCCAGATGTGTTTTCCTACGTCCTTATGAATTGTCCTCCAGATTCTTCTCTGACCCCGTGACGTTTTCCGTCGAGGTCAAGGAAAAGACGAGCTAGCTTTCCAAAATGTGCTTCAGCCGAGCAGCTAATTAGCTATCTGACGTTGGCAGTGGGCCCCTCCCCGTTGAATGTGTGTTTGGTGGCTCACTCAACTCGCCCCTTTGTGTCTGTCAGTTGGATAAGAAGGAGACGCAGGAAAGCTGATGTGGGTTGATGCTCAGAATCTGTGGCTCTTTTGTCGCGTGGCCTGCGAGGCAATGCTCACTTCACCGCTGTATGCAAGATCTGATTGGCTGTGTCGATATGAAGTCTCCGCCTACGTGGGCATTCCGCTGGATTATTGCGAAACTAAGGGGCCGCCATCGTCAAACCAAATAAATATAAATGTCCTCCTTTTGGTTTCGTCTTTAAGACACGCAGGCCTGTGCTGCAGCAGAACAAACCAACAGACAGTTTATTTTCCAGTTGGACTTGAAGAGGATAACGATGACATTCTGAAAGTCAAGGAACTGGTGTTCCGGTAATTCTCCTCATGGACCGTTATCCACTTTGGATACCCAGATCATAAAAATGTTTGCGGCCACCAAAAACTGTTTCAGTCTGCGATTGGAAGCTTTCCGTGATCTCCCCGTTGTCGCTCTTAAGCTGACTTGGCACAGCGTGCTTCTTCCCCACATTTCACAACGCTGAGACTAAAACCCTCACAATCCCTCTCCGATGATATCATCCATCATCTGCTATTTATACGTTTTAAAACGAAGGCCGGTCCTGCCACTGAAAGTACAGCGAAAAGGGGGGTTAGTCGCCAATAGAACATTGTCATCGGGGGAGTCCACCTCTGTTCATAGGCATATGAATAATAATAACTGTATTTATATAGCGCCTTTCCAAAACAAAGTTACAAAGTGCTCTACAATAAACATGAAAGCAAAGAAGAAACACAATTAAACAGTTAAAAATAAGATACAAAAATAATATTGAGGTACACATTAACACATTTCTGTATTATTACTAAGAAAGAAAATGTCATAAAACTGTTACTTTTCAACGTGAGGTGGAATTCATATTAATATCAGCTATGTGTGTTGCAAAGACACACAGAGCTTTATGACCGACATAAAGCTCTACGTATTATGTCGGTCTTAATTATGATCTGCTCAGTTAATTACCTGGTTCAAGGATACGTCATACCAATTAGTAAATTGGTATGACGTATCCTCATCCAACAGTTCGTATGAAACCTTGTGAAAACATATTTTTCGTACATTCTCCTATAAATGTCCAGCAACACGAGTGCTTCAGTACACCAGCCCCGGCAGTGCAGAACCTGTTTAAGGAACAAAACTACTTAGGTAGGTTAAGGGAAACAAATGTTTTGGGTTTAAATAACTACTGACGTAAGTGGCGTTAGTTGAGTACACAGCCTAACATAAAGTAACAAAAGTAAGTGCTACGTTAATGTTCTCGTGGTTTAACTCTGGACATGAACAGCGGTCTCCTTGGTGAATGTCCTACATTTGCGTGACCCATCTATCCAGCAGAGCCTCGTCTCTTTATACCACCCGAATACCTTAAGAGGCCGCCCTGCACAGACAGTACATACAAAATACAGTGCATTACTTTTTGTAGGTAAAAGTATGAACAGTGAATGCCTCCCAAGGTGACACATTTTAGTTTGGTATTTTGGAAAGGTCTATGTATCTAGATAATATTTAAACATTATAAGCCTTTCTAAGTGGTACCGTTTACAGTTATCAACCTTCAATGACAAAAATCAGTGATCCAAAGAAGGAAATTGGTTTTGAACCGAACGTGTAATACATAGACACCTTTATGAGCAATGATCATCATCATCATCATCATCACAACCATAATATTATACTGCCATACTAAAATATATTCCAGGTGTTCATATTCTGTTTAATCATCATAACAGTCATTATTATTGTTATAGTCAGCTTCTACAATCCTCCTGCTGCTCCTCCTCCCAGAAATGTGTCAGCTACAAACCTGTAAAATCAGATTTTTGGTATGTGTGCAAATTGGTGATAAGGGTCCCCACATCCTGTAAGAATAAGTACCATTTTAGTGAGGAGCACATTTGTAAGAATCCCAGATACATATTTATAATTATTTTATTATGAGGGCAAGGTAGTGGACTTTTTTAAATTGTATTTATGATAAGCATACATTTGTCATCAACCCATGTCCTTTAGTCTCTGGTATGTGGGGCCGTAGGGGGTATAGGCTTGATTCCACTTCACCCCTTTTGGTGCAGAACAGCAGGTAATGCAAATCCTTCACATCACATCGGCTAGATGATGGTTCACGGTCTAAAGACAAATGATTGCATACAGCTGTGTAATTCCACTGGTGCATCTCGGGGGTGATCCCGGGAATTTGAAGCACTTACTCTATCCCAACCCGACAAGAGCATCACGTAGGTCATCTCCAAGGGGCTGAGCAAGGTTGCTATGTTGTTGATGTGCCACATTCCGGTTATCTTCTTTACAGACATGTGTGTATCCTCACTCACAGCTGTGTTGTGATTGTCGGGATCATCACGTAGGATGAGGCGTGTATTTCTAAGATGGGATGTCACGCTTGAGAATGTCTCCGTAGTTAGCTTTCTGATTTTCTGGGCTTTTGAATGAGCCCCTTGATATCTCCAGGGCGAGCGGGTCTTCCACAGTCTCTACAGGAGCCCAGAACGGACAAACTCATAAACTGTTTATATGTGTATATAACACTCTATGCATACGTAATTGTTGCATATATTGGTACATAGGATCTTACAAAAGACTGCACAAAAAAACTACAGATACTCTAAGTCGATAATGACTACGGAGACATTCTCAAGCGTGACATCCCATCTAAGTGATGGAGTAAACCAAGCACAACAGAACCAGGTGGTCCTGAAAGCAGATAGAGATCTCTTTGGGCATATCATCACTGCTTCGGCAAGTAAAGGTCTTTACTCTCAAGATGTCCTGGCTCGTCCACTTGGTCCGGGGGCCTTGGGCTCGCTCAAATCCAGATGGCTCATTGCTGCACACTAACAAGGCCAATCTCGGGAAGAGAGTTTTTCTACGAAATCAGCACGAGCAGGTGCAATATATCGGAGAACACGCTCGCATGCATCATTGATGGAATGAGCCTTGTGAAAAAACTGAAAGGTGATGGCAACACCTTTGGAGAGATTGCTGGCGCCGTGCTGAACCCGGCGATGCATGAAGGAGGAAACAGCAAGCGGGTAGACGTGGGGTTTGATGTGCACTGGAAGACATCAGTCAGGAACGCCGAGAGATGCAGTCGTGGCTCAGCAATTAGCACTCGATGGAAGATCATCGCCCAGGGACACGGTGTTGTGAAGAGGAGAATGCTGTTTAGTTATATCAGACGGCGAAACAGCCTCGGCAACATCTTTACGAGGACCAGTGGAAGCTAGCGGAGAGCCGGGTAAAGCTTCAGGACAAGCGGCAAACTCATAAACTGTTTATATGTGTATATAACACTCTATGCATACGTAATTGTTGCATATATTGGTACATAGGATCTTACAAAAGACTGCACAAAAAAACTACAGATACTCTAAGTCGATAATGGCCAAAACAATGATTGCTCCAGAATTGTGAAAAGCGACTAATTTGAAACAGATATCATGCGTCACAGAAGTTGAAGGTTACAAAGAAAATTATTCACAACAACCTTCACGTGAAAAGTAAACATTAGCACTCCAATAAACATGTATTAAAGGGAGGTACACCCTTCTACAGGTCACAGCGGGACACGAGGCAGCTTTAGTTCCTGTTGTGTTTCGGGCCTTTGTTTTCTAGAAGCACTATGTGTAGCTTAGCAGGTCCTCACTACTGTCATCCAGTTATTAGTTTTTAACACGGTGTGTCTTGAAGTGCTCAGTGCAGACAGCGCAGAGGGACTGGGCTCTTCCAAAGTGAGTCTGAAGTCGATTACGGTTCCTCTTATTTCCCCCCTAGTTCTGACAGCGAGAGACAACGACTCTCTCCAAAGGGTCGCCATGAAAGTGGTTTGTGCTGTAGAACAGTGTTTTCTCACACCTAGCATTTTGCCTCCCCCCACTTGTCCTCACAAATACTTGCTCTTTCCAGGCGTGCCTTTCTCCTACACACACACACACACACACAACTTTGTGCCACCTTTTCTCTCTCTCTCTCTCTCTCTCTCTCAGACACAAGCTCAATCTATAAATAAGAAGCTGCAATGACAGAACAGGCCTAGAGGGAGACTCTTAGAACATTTAAATGCACTGCCTTATACCCCCTCTACCTGTCGATTACTCACTTAAGCCCCGCCCCAGCCCCTCAAAGGGAGCGATGAGCCACTGTGAGTGTGTGTAGATGTGTCTGAGTAAAACTGAGCGCAGGAATCTCGAGCCCTCTTCCTCTCAGAGGAGCACAGGCTCCAGGCAGTCAGCATATATTCACACAACCTCAGCTATGAAAGAGCATCTAGCATCAAAACGTCCAGCTCCATCCTCATGAAAAGGAACTATTTCTTTACTGATTATCAAATTAAAACACATTGACAGTATACAGTAATCATTTCTGACCGTTTCGATATAAAGTGAAGATAAAAAAGATGACTTGTTATTGGTATGTAGTCAAAAGATAACGTGAACATGAATATAGTATCAAGTATAGTAATAAAGCTCTATTTACACATCTGCAACGTCATTATTTATGCAGCATTTAGTATGTTGAATTAGTTTTTGTCGAACCTATCAGCCTCATTTCCTCCAATTACGTTTCAAACTGTGTAGAAATCAGCTGCGGAGATGTCGTATTCAGCCAGAAACATGAATCCATCTCTGCTCAGGAAGCTCTCCGACAATAGTCTGACAGTCTCGTAGTCATGTGAACAGGAAATCAATAAATACTCAAATCTCACTGGAATTGTCTTACAAAGGGAACATTGGTCCCTGCCGCTCAGATCCTGCATGCATCTGGATATTTCTGCTTGGCGTTTGTTCGCCGTTATAATGCTGAAGTCTTAGACTCACAGCAGCTGGAGTTTGGCAACTGACACACATGAAAGGACTTCTTTGGTGAAGTGAAGTGGCATCTCTCTCTCTCTCTCTCTCTCTCTCTCTCTCTCTCTCTCTCTCTCTCTCTCTCTCTCTCTCTCTCTCTCTCTCTCTCTCTCTCTCTCTCTCTCTCTCTCTCTCTCTCTCTCTCTCTCTCTCTCTCTCTCTCTCTCTCCCCCCTCCCTCACCCCCCTGCAGTCCAACGGCAAGCTGAACAAGATCTGCCTGGAACAGAGCGGCCCGATGGTGAACAAAACCCAAGTGAAAGGGGGCGGAGGAGGAGGGGGCGGGGCTACGTATGTGTTCAAGGTAGGAAGAAGGTGCAGAGGCGATGACACACTTGGTATGTTGGAACTGCACATCGTTTGTAGAGATTTGTGCATGATATAATTAATATGTGAATCTCATATGTTAAACAAGTGCAGTCTCCACCATACAAGCACTTTATAATAGACATAATATAAGTGACCTGTCAGGGCTGTCACAACATCAGTTTTTTTGATACACGTTTAGAGTGAATGATAACAAAAAATGTGAAAAAATACAATTGTACCTAGATGCAGAGAGAGTCTGTAACCATGTAAGAGGTGCTGGGTTATTTACAAGATATTAGTGAATGTGTAAGATTAAAATGATACCAATATTTCAATTTTTAAAAACCATAGAGCCAGGTCCCTGTAGGGATGTGGGCTCAACAGTTGCCAACGTTACTGGGTTCACATGAAGTCTTATTTCAACCATCTTATTATCGATGGTCAGGCAGCCGGGATGAGGCTGGGTAGTGGACTGGCCTTAGGCCCTAGGTGGGTTATCTTAGTATCCATCTCGGCTCTCCTCTCTCTCCTGGTTGGAAAAAAGTCAAAAAGGATCATAGTATGTAGTATGTCAAAAAAGTCATTAAAAAGTAATAGTATAGTCTGTTGAATAAAGTAATAGTATAGCGTGTCTAAAAAAGTAGAATGTGTCATCAAAAAGCCGTAGTACAGTATGTCATAATATAGTACAATATAATATTTTATTCTATAATTACACTATTTCTTAAAAAGTGATAGAATAACATGTCACAGAAAAATCTGGAAGCCAGATGTGGTTTCCTTTGGGACTGAGGCTCACTGTTTGTTTCCCAACTTCATGCTAAGCTATGCTAAGCTAACCAACTAGTAGCGACATAATCTCCATACAAACGTGAGCTGGTGTTAAATCTTCTCATCTAGCTTCTTAGAACGAAGAGCAAATGAGGACGCATTCCTTTTGAAGAGCCGATGCCACCACGTGAATAGCTAACATGTGAGCAACGGTCACGCAGGTGGACAAAGAGGTGTACGCCCCCCTCATCATCGCTGCCGGGGGAGGGGGCCGGGGCTACAGCAGCCTATCAGAGACCCAGCTGGAGCAGATGGACTATGACCCCAGCCAACCGGGACGCAGCGGGAAGTCCAACGCCGCAGGTACTCAACTCTAGTGTGCATGTGTGTGTGCGTGGGCGTGTGCTTGTGCGTCTGCATGTGTGTGTGTCTGTGTGTGCGTGTCTGTGTGTGTGTGTGTGTCTGTATGTGTGCGTGCGTGTGCGTGTGTATCCGTGTGTGTCTGTGTGTGTGTGCGTGTGCGTGTGTGCGTGTGTGTGAGGTGAGCAGAAGACTAAATACCCCGTTACCGTACCGTAGAGAGTGGTCGTGCATTGCACACGAGCCAATCGGTTTACAGACAGCCTGGACGTCGACGTGTGCTCCCCAACGCATCCATTCAACCCACGAAGGCGTGCGCTTCATAGATGGTCCACCCAGGGTGTGTGTTTGTGTTTTGGGTTTGAAAAACAACAAATCACGGCGTGGCCCTTGCTCATGATTATTCATACGGAGCACTCGGTCCCCCCTGTCACAGCTCGGCAGAACCGCGCGCTCCGACCCACCGACGGAACGCTCCATCCATGCCCACCGCGGGCTGCATTATTCATGACGCTCGGCGTTGACGAACAGCCCGGAAAACAGAACTTATTGATTTTTACATCAGGCACAAAGCCCAAGGTTTACTTTTGAGGAAGCTCGGTGAATGAGAAATGAAATATTTAGCAGGTCTGGCCGGTTTTGTTGCCAGGTTGGTGAGATGTGGATGTTTTTTTGTCCTTCTTCTTTCATTTGTTTCTATCTCTCAGGCGCCAGAGTATCAGGGAAATGAAAGGGGAAATTAAATTGGCTACTGTTCCAGAATATGGGAGGGAGTAGTTTGAGCTTCGTAAGCTATAACTTTAATCTTGTGTTACCAGGTCTCTTTTAAGGGATTTGTATAGTGTTGGTCTCTGCTGGAACCAGTGTTGTTATCACTAATAGGGCATTGGTGTGTGTGTGTGTGTGTGTGTGTGTGTGTGTGTGTGTGTGTGTGTGTGTGTGTGTAATCTAACCATGCATTTCTGCAGTCTAGCATATTTTTCCCATAACATTGACCCATTTAAAAGCTTACTCCGTTTCTGTCTCTCACACACACACACACTGATTGACTACACAGCGTATAAGTATTAAAGTGTATTACATCAAAGGTGTGTTGTGTTTGGTGACAGGTGGAGGCGGCGGTTGGAACGACAGGGCCCCCGTCAGTCAGGGCGGCAGGCCGCTGGTGCTCGGGGGCCAGGGAGGCCAGGCCTGTCAGAAGTTCTGGCAGACCCACGGCGGCTTCGGGGGCGGCGGAGGTGGCTGCATATCTGGGGGCGCGGGCGGAGGCTACAGAGGTCAGTCTGACGGGGTTTTTCTTTTTTTAACTGCCATTTTGGAGTTTAATAAAAAAGGAATCGCGACGAGCTGTCAGCCATGACCCCAATGCGCATCTTGTGCCGTATGTCTTTTATAATGAAACGGGGTGACAGAGGTCACGCAGGTCAGGGACACGGCTGGATCCCCGAAACAGCCGCACGTCCCGCCCGCCCTCTAGATTAGACAAACACAGTATCACAGCATCGACATCTTGTGTCCTGGTACTGCGTGTGCGTACCATTAAGTGGTGTGTTTGTCGTATGAGATAATCCTCAGTAGATAACTGGGTCATAACAACAGTGCACAGCATATACGGCATGAAGAGACGCATTTATAAATAATAAGCAATATGAATATCAAAAAGGGTGGCAGTCAAAAGATGCAAATAACTGTTTCATTAGAACGCATTGAGACACACACGAAATGTGTAAATGTGTTAATACAGAAAAGGCAGTTGCAATCCTCAAACTGAGGTTCTGTCCCTACTTTGCTCTTGAGGATGGAACTGAGGTTCTGTCCCTGTTATTTTAGTCTTGAGGATGGAACTGAGGTTCTGTCCCTGTTATTTTAGTCTTGAGGATGGAACTGAGGTTCTGTCCCTGTTATTTTAGTCTTGAGGACGGCACTGAGGTTCTGTCCCTGTTATTTTAGTCTTGAGGATAGAAGTGAGGTTCTGTCCCTGTTATTTTAGTCTTGAGGACGGAACTGAGGTTCTGTCCCTGTTATTTTAGTCTTGAGGACGGAACTGAGGTTCTGTCCCTGTTATTTTAGTCTTGAGGATAGAAGTGAGGTTCTGTCCCTGTTATTTTAGTCTTGAGGACGGAACTGAGGTTCTGTCCCTGTTATTTTAGTCTTGAGGATAGAAGTGAGGTTCTGTCCCTGTTATTTTAGTCTTGAGGACGGAACTGAGGTTCTGTCCCTGTTATTTTAGTCTTGAGGATAGAACTGAGGTTCTGTCCCTGTTATTTTAGTCTTGAGGATAGAAGTGAGGTTCTGTCCCTGTGTTATTTTAGTCTTGAGGATGGAACTGAGGTTCTTTCCCTGTGTTATTTTAGTCTTGAGGATGGCACTGAGGTTCTGTCCCTGTTATTTTAGTCTTGAGGATGGAACTGAGGTTCTGTCCCTGTGTTATTTTAGTCTTGAGGATAGAACTGAGGTTCTTTCCCTGTGTTATTTTAGTCTTGAGGATGGAACTGAGGTTCTTTCCCTGTGTTATTTTAGTCTTGAGGATGGCACTGAGGTTCTGTCCCTGTTATTTTAGTCTTGAGGATAGAACTGAGGTTCTGTCCCTGTGTTATTTTAGTCTTGAGGATAGAACTGAGGTTCTGTCCCTGTGTTATTTTAGTCTTGAGGATAGAACTGAGGTTCTTTCCCTGTGTTATTTTAGCTCTTGAGGATGGCACTGAGGTTCTGTCCCTGTGTTATTTTAGTCTTGAGGATGGAACTAAGGTTCTTTCCCTATGTTATTTTAGTCTTGAGGATGGAACTAAGGTTCTTTCCCTATGTTATTTTAGTCTTGAGGATGGAACTAAGGTTCTTTCCCTATGTTATTTTAGTCTTGAGGATGGAACTAAGGTTCTTTCCCTATGTTATTTTAGTCTTGAGGATGGCACTAAGGTTCTGTCCCTGTGTTTGACCACCTGGCCTCTTAGGTGGCAACACGTCGGCAGACAACAATCCCAAACACGACGGAGATGACGGCACCTCGTTCCTCGGCCCGGAGGCACTGCCCTTCCTCTACCCTCTGAAAGGTAATGTCAGCCCAGGAGCTTGTGTTAGACATCTGATAAGCTTTGTCGTGTTCCTAGGTGAGAGTTGATGTACTCGGGGAACTTTCCTATTGACATTTTAAACGAGTTCTCGTCGCGGCGGTACGAGCGTTCACAGCACATAACCTCGATAGGTTTTTACAGCGAGATGAGAGTGACCCTGTCAAATCAGAAAAAAAAGATATTGTAAGAAAATATATATTTAAATTAAAATTGCGCGGCAGCCACGGAGGGATGAGTCAGGACTTCTGACAGAAGACACACCCAGATTATTTGATTAAAATGCCTCCAGATAGAGAGGAGGAAGCGCTCAATAAATCCATCGGGTCACACACACTTGAACTTGACAGGTACTAGAAACACAATCTGACAGAACATTTGAGCTGGAGCGGTGACCATCTATATATCATGTAAGACTCTCCTCTTCGGTCAGCTACATAGAAAAAAGGAAAGAAAACAAATGGAAGAAAAGGGGAAATAGAAATCGAAGTGCTTTTTACAATCGTGCTCCATCCATTGGGCTGGAGCAAAGTAACCAGTGCTCTCTCTCTCCCGTTGAGCTGTAAGACGGCTGACGCTGTCTGCTGAGCCACTGCTGCCACTCCTCACTCTGTCATCTCACTCGCTTCATTTCCTCCAGAGGGAAAAAAAAAAGACTTCAGAGTGAATTCCAGCTGTAAATGAAACGGAAATTGCGATTGTTGGTTTCGAACTACACACAAAATGTTTGTTCTTTTTTTATTTGATTTGATTTTTTTACACGCATTACTCTCCATCCTCTCTATTGTGGCTGGTTAACGCGTCGCTTCACTGGTCTATGTTGTGAATTAAAAAAGGTCGTTATGTGTATATTAAACATTAACATCAGAAATGTACAGTCAGGCTTTATGATTAAATGTTTTAAGAGTGTTTTTTGAGTGTGTATACATTCAGAGATTGATGTAGGGCCAGAATCATGATCACAGCCCACAGGGCGGGATGTCAAGTGGAGATCTGCACTTTGATAAGTTAAAAAGCATATCGTCTGTGTAAAGGTCAGCGTTAAAGGCATTCGGGGCGTTTTGAAGTTGTAATCGCAAAAAAAGTCTCTGCCTCAGCTGGAAAGTGCACTGCCAAGGTTCTCCAGCTCAAATAAAAGCAGCAGGTGATGCCGGGGGCGACCCTGCCGTGTGCGCCGAGAGGCCGGAAAGAAAATCACAGCGAGACGCCGGAAAGAAATCACAGTGCAGCTGTTGGACAGCGGCAACCGGACTGCAACACAGTGCCCTAATCCACTGAGCGCAGGATACAGATAGGAGAGCGCGCTGCTCGTCATCCAGTGCTGGGGCGCACCGAGCTAAACCTTCATGTCACTCGAGGCCAGCAGAGCGTCAACGAGTCCCACTCGGCCCATACGGCGTCCACCGTTCTGGAGAAACGTCTTACTTATTAACTCATTATACTTGAGAGAAGGAACTAACACTCATATAGTGTGCATGTAAATGCATAGCCTTTGTACGGGGATGCATACATTAACTGTGTGTATTTTTTGTGGAGAGGCCAGGCCTGGGAGAGCCTCCGTTTGTGTTAATATGATTCATGTTCTGTATATTCACTTTATTTGTGTTAAGGACCCCCTTGGAGTCGAGAGGGTTTATCCCTCTAATGCAATACAATTCTTCATGTTCACGGCCATTTACCATCATATCTTTAAGAAATATATGTAAAGATCGTTGGAGAAAACACAAAGGTATTCATGATCCACAACATGGAGAGTCACACCCACGGCATTAGTATGCTGTCGGCATCAGTACTTGAGACATTTGTATTCTTCCTCGGCATCCTTTCAACTGTTTTCTAGGCTAGATTTATGTATTTGCACTTATAAAGCTGATAACGGGAAGATGAGAGGAAATAGATTCTGCAGATGGGTGCGTTCGCTTTGCTTACTAAACAGCGGCAGTCTTCACGAGCAGTCCATAAATTATTCACCCTGGCCGGATTTTGCACTTGCGCTTGCTGTAGTTTACAATTAGGAAAAATGGTTTCCTCCTCAACTAAATGAAGTGATGGATGAAAACGTTTTGTGGTGGAATAAAGCCACCGAGCCGTACTTTGAGGGCAGAGCGTCTGCAGGTTGGGTTCCACCCGGCACATCAATCCCTGACTAACGCGCCTTCAGCTCTGACCCGTTTGTTTAGTTTAAGGTGAGGGAAGTCTCCAATGAGAAACGTGCAAGCCCCCCAACACGAGACCGCGACGCGGCGGGGCTCGATTCATGTGCTGAGAAGCCGTGAAGCTGTGGCACGAGGCCCGTGTTGTGACCGCGAGTCGCTCTGAGGTCACAAATACTTCACCAGACCACGGACGCCATTTTCACGACTGGAATCACACACCGAAATGCGATATTTGTTGTGCCTTTGAGGTGTGTCAGTTGTGATTGAATTGTTATTACTGACGCCGTGACCTACTTTGTGTTTTTGATGGTGTGTGTGTGTGTGTGTGTGTGTGTGTGTGTGTTTAAAGCCATGGAGGGGGATGGCGAGGTGATCATCAGTCCGGTGCAGAACTGCAGCCACTGCGAGAGCGACGAATGCCACGAGACCAAGGCCGGCATCGTCTGCTACTGTGACGAAGACCTGATCCTGGCGCCGGACGGGGAGTCCTGCATCAACGACACAGGTCTGAACATGCAGCACTGCGCGCACGCACACACACAAACACACACACACACACACACACACACGTTGGAGGACCCTTTGTCTATTTCCCTCTCTTCCACACAAGTGGAATTAATCCAAAGGCAGAAAAAAAGGACTTCAGCTGAGTGTAATTGTACCTGTAATAGACTGTGACTCAGTGAGCGGTTGATTAATTAATCTGCAGAAGTAATTAAGCCTGGAAGGCTCTGCACTTAATAGCATCTTTATCTCAAGAAAGGCTACTTTTCTGAATAATTGTGCCTGAACCATTTATAATAATAATCAATCCCTAGCATAAGTTAAGCCGTTAATAAAAATGGATGTATATAGCAGTGTTAGCTGCTCGGTGATTTATCTCTGTGCCCCAAGCAGACCAAAGTCTTCCTCTTATCATGCAAAGGATTCAGGAAACGGGCTTCACCTGGATACTCGTGTCGTGATGTTGTACAATGGCTTTTCAACGCTTTGCATAACGGGCTCTGTGCCTTAGACCATCTCAACCTTGACTATGAAAAAATACAATAAATCTGTATGCACATATGTGCCATGTCTTCTGCCTGGATTAAACTGCAACAAAAGAGTGTAGACAACCCCCATTCCACCCCCCCATGCGCACTGGACCCAGAGTTGCCCCTTCAATTATGATTTGTAATCTCAGATGAATCCCCGAGTACACGAATGTAGATCTGAAAATGAATTAATGTGGCGAAATGTCACTTTATAGTGTGAAGCCAAATAACGGAGCTATTACCATTTCAATGATATCTTTATGACCTAGAGTTTCTCCTTGCCCTATGATTCGCAAATCTCTTCTCGGTAATGACGAGCAAGAGATAATTATGAGATGCTAGGTCATAAAAGGGCACAATCTCAATGCGATGTCTCGCTCTCTCTCTCAGTGTGCAGATTTATTTTGTGCAAACCCTAAGCTTAGACCCCCCCCTCCCCAACCACCATAAAAGGGAATCGACATGCACCGGCCGTCGCTGTTTCTAAACTCTGTTGTGTCATCGCTTTCACATCATTAATTAAGTGGAGGATCAGAGTGGCAAAGTGAATGTTAATGCTCCTCTGGGGGGAAGATAACAACTGTGGGACGCTGTTGTTTCCCCTTTTGCCTTCGCAGAGGTGCACCTGCTGACTCCCCAGCCGTCCCTCTCCCACCTGGCGCTGGGTCTGTCCGTGGGCACCTCTGCCCTCATCGCCGCCCTGCTGCTGGCTGTGTCCGGAGTCATGATAAGTAAGTCAGGACTGTGCGACTGATTTGATTTCTTCTTAGTCCTGAGATTAATCTGGCTCCCGCTTCGCCGTACAACACACAACCAAAGTCAGTTGCGGGGTGAAGCTTGCAGCGGGCGAATGCAGAGCTTATTCTGGGAGTCGATAAGGGATATGAGATCAGGACCTGACGTGTACACTCGAGGAGCGGTTCATTTGACGGAGACAAAGTTTGTATGCGCATGTGTAACTTTTGGTTCAAGCTAAATGCTCCATAATATGGTGAGATATGTGGATCCACTACATGTTAACGGCTATGAGGGCACTGTGGTGATTTCTGTACTGATGTTGAACCCATGCGAGACCTTTCTTGGAGAACGTGGGCAAAGTTGAGCTAAAGAGCTGGACTGTGCTGCTAAATGCCATAGAGCTTTACATTACACTGGCATTTAAATGTGTATGCTTCCGTCTTCAGCAATAGACACATGTTGTCATCCACACACACACACACACAGTTCTCCAGTGGCTGGTCTCTCTCAGACGGCCCTCAGCAGGTTGCTGAAGTGAAGCTTGCGGCCTACGCAGACATACGTCTGCTCGACTGCTTTCAGGCTATTACAGCCAGACATGGGCACTCATTGAGCCATCATCTCTTCCACACACACACACACACACACAAACCCGGACTCCCACCTATACAGTGCACATACATTAGTGAAGACGAGGCGGGAGCTGAGGAGGTTGTGGGAATACCTCTCTGATGAATGAAATGCGCTAATGATGGATGGATGCTTAGCCGGCGACTGACAGCACTGCTACATTAGAAAGCACTTGGTAAATAAAGAATTCCCCTGCACACATACACACACACACATAAGCATACACACATAAACTATTCCCCCTGCGACTAATGTGTTTCCCAGCTCAGGTAGAGGCTTCCAGCACTATAAAGTGTGTGTGTGTGTGTGTACACAGCAGAGCTTCTTCATACTGCTCCACATGAAAGTGCATTTGTTTACCATATGAAGGAAGGAGCCATAAACACGCGATTTTACGTGAACAAATCTCCAAGACATAGTTAAACGATGAAGGCTTGATTCAGAAACATTATGGATGTGAATGATTTAGAAAGACAAATCTGGCATCAGAGGGGAATCAATAATTTACCGACAGGAAATTCCATTTCATAAGGAAAACTGCTGTAATGCAAGCAAAAGGTCTTTTGATGAAATAATAACAGTGGAAGCTTTGTGTGCTTTGGCTGCCAGCATTCAGTTTTTCTACAAGACGACGCGTTAAAGGTTTTTTTCTTCTTTTTGTATTATGTTTATATGCAGATTTTCTGGGTAGCGGAGCGAAACTCTTTTCATTTCTCACCTCCCCAGTGTACAGACGTAAACACACCGAGCTGCAGTCTATTCAGCTGGAGCTGCAGAGTCCAGACTGCAAGCTCAGTAAGCTGCGGGCCTCCACCATCATGACCGACTACAACCCCAACTACTGCTTCGGGGGCAAGACGGCGTCCGTCAACGACCTGAAGGAAGTACCGCGGCGCAACATCTCCCTCACCAGGTGAGAAGGAGAGAGCCCGGAATAAAAAGTCTACAAGCCACATTCTGGATACATTATGACCTCACCGGCAAAAAAAAAATGAAGAAGAAGGTCCGCGTGAACCAATTCAGTGCGAGTTGAATGCACCTCTGACTCAAGCACAGCTGCATCTGACCGAACACGACGCGCCGAGCAGCTCGCTTTAATTGTAATGGCGGTCCACTCGTACAGACTATGTAAATGTGGTGGGCTCATGAATACAGCATGGTGTGTGAAGTCGCAGTTTAAATGAAGCCTGAAATATGAAAGCCTTCTAAACTAGGGGTTCTGCTGCAGTCATCCAAGCCGCCGGAAAATTATTTATTGCAGGGCTCTTTTTTTAAATTATTTTTAATGCATCTTTCATGTGTTTACAGTTCACCATTCGGGTTCCTAATCTTTGCAATTAATTATTTTTCTTGTCGACCCCAGGAATATTTACCAGCAGCCACATTTAATTAGGACGTGAATCAAGTTAAATGGCTGCAACGGTTGAAGTCCAAACGATTATTTGGTGTCAAAGTTCACCATTTCCCCGTCGGCTCATCAGCCTGGTGTATCGCTGGTTTAGAAAAGAGGCTGCCGAGCTGTTGCTGATCGCATTTGAGTTCATTCATTTCTTTCCCTCCACAGGTGGCCATCTTTTGGACATAGGACATGTTTCACTGCTGGCTGCTGCCAATGTCGTCAGCTCAAAGTGAATGAAATTGTAAATAATTGATGTGTTTGCTCGTCTCCAGGGGCCTGGGCCATGGTGCCTTCGGTGAAGTCTATGAAGGGCTGGCGGTGGGGATACCAGGTGAACCGAGCCCCCTGCAGGTGGCAGTCAAGGTGAGGACCTTTTTGGATCGACTTCAAACTTTGACTGAATCTAATTAGATCCACGGGGACTTCTAACTTAATTATAGGCCACCATACTACACCATAACTTTTCTTAGGACAGGAGATCATGAGTTTAGTTTTTTTTTTTTTTTTTACAATTGAAGACATTATAGCAGAGATAATGGATGGAGACACACAACATACAACATGTAATAACTGCTGTATATCATGTTTTCTGGCGATAAAACGGTGGCTTGCCCCCTTTGGATTGGGCTCGAAGGAGGTCAAGTATCTCTACTATCTACTGTGTGTCACACCATTCATTGCTCTGAGAATCCTATATTCCTGTATTTACAACAGACCCTTCCGGAGGTTTGCTCCGAGCAAGACGAATTGGACTTCCTCATGGAGGCCCTAATTATCAGGTAAGCCACTGAGACAACGGACAGAATGATGTCTCTCGAACGGTGCCAACGAAGCCATGTCTGACGCACTCTCCCCGCTGCGTTCATGTCCCCGCAGTAAGTTCAGCCACCAGAACATTGTGCGCTGTGTCGGAGTCAGTCTGCAGGCCATGCCACGGTTCATCCTGCTGGAGCTGATGGCCGGAGGAGACCTCAAGTCTTTCCTGAGGGAGACCCGACCCCGGCTGGTGAGACACGCTGCTGTATCATTGAATAGTGCATTCACATGTATTTATTTTATTTGTTTCACCACCTTAAAGCTACAACTGTTCCCGTCATTGAGCCCCAGAGGTGAACGCACTGTGATCCGAGTTGTATCAGTCTGATTTCCAAACACAGGGTTTTCCCTAACATTGCATTGGCTATTTCTCTGATTCCTATCTGTTTGATCAGGAGCACCCGTCCAGCCTGACCATGGTGGACCTTCTCAATGTGACCAGAGACATCGCGAAAGGCTGCCAGTATCTGGAGGAGAACCAATTCATTCACAGGTACTTCAGCGGATGACCTCACATTTGACATATTAATAGGGTTGGCATAAACAAGCACGGCCCATGAGGATGAAAGGATGTGTTGTATCCCGCTGCTCTACACTAAACGAATTACCGGGACAGGGAGGAAAACTAATAATATACGACACATATGATTATGCGTCCATATATGGGATGCAAATGTGCGAGGGACAACAAACACAGTCCAGATTCATTTTCCGACTTCTACTCAGAATTATGAGCTGACTGCGTCCGCCCAAGCGTGACATATGGACTCTGCATGCCTTTTGCCTTTGGTATGATAGCAGAAAGGACAAGTGATGAGTTTAGCATCAGAGCAGCCAGATGGGGTGGCCGGCTTGCCTTTTTACGGTCTGTATCCAAGGCACAAGTCTCCTTCTATATCCATATTCACAGCTGTTGGTGAACCGGAGGGGAAAAAATGTTTAAAAAAATCCTTCTCTTGGATCCGCCTCGCAAAGACCTCCTTCATGGATGTCTTGTACGGAAAGTCAAGTTTGTCTCAAAAGGGGAGCAAAAGGTCAAAGTTGCTCCCATAAACGCATCACAAAGTGCATCCGTCTTTCACTTTTTTCTCTTTGACTTCCTAGGAATGGGCCAATGACAAACGAGGCCTATTAAACCGCGTTTGCCCTCGCGTGGCACAGCGAAGCCCCATCAATCCGTCTAATGGCCGACTCTTCCTCGGAGGCTCGTAGTTCTAAACAACCCGCTTTTCTGCCTCCAGAACCTGTATTAAAATTCATCCGAACACTGTCCTTGAGGTTAATTTCATTTTTTATGGAGGTGTGTTTACCCGGAGGTTGAGTAAAGGGCAGGTGAATGAGGAAGTGCGGAGGAGTCTCCGCTCCTCAGAAAAGGCAGCTTGTTTGTTTCTCAGGGATTTCAGGGCTGGATGATGTTGAACCGTGGTGTGCTCCTACAGGTGACATGACATGTCAACAACAACTTGCACACACTTCAACACACCGGGTACCCCACTGGGCCCGATGCCATCCCGTGTGCCAGCTAACTGACAGCATCACTCACATTCTCCACACAGTGCTGTGGTGCTCTCGCCTGCTACCTGAAAACACCTGCTGCTTGAGAAACTGGTACATCAACCCCACCCCCCACCTCCCCACCTCCAGCCAGCCTGGATCCTCACCAGTCTGCATACAGAGCAACAACTTCAGCTCCGCATTCAACAGCATCTCCTCCATTAATCTAATAGGTAAACTGAGCACTCTGGTGTGCCCCCCCCCCCCCCATCCCCCATCCCCCGCAAGCAACAGAAAGCCTCTGGACTTGAAACCTTATAACCTTATAAAGACAACGGGGTGATTAACGATGCCTACAACATCATCGGTACCCATGTACTGAGAATCAGGGATATTGGTGAGAAGAGGTGCCTGCAAAGAGCCCTATTATATTGTGTTTTTAACATTCTTTATAATAAAAGGCAACACCTGCCCCAGCCACAGCTTGTTCACCGTGCTGCCATCTGGTGAGATACACAGAGGTGTCAGCTGGCGCACCACCGGACTACAGAGCAGCCTCTTCCCTCCGGCTGTGAGGCTGCTAAATCCCTCCTGCGACCCTCTGACGCTTGTGTTTATATTCTATACGTAGGAAACCATAAAAAAAAAAAAAAGCATAAATAAATGAACCTCGTCGTCTGTGACCTTGTTCAACTACCTGAACAGAGCTCCTCCCGACAAGGACTGTGTCACGGTGATCCTACGTCACCTGACTTCCTCCCTCACTGAAAAGCAGCACGGTGCCGAGGAGAGCCGGGTAGTTTCACGGTGTTAAAACAGACTGGTGCTGCAGTGAAATGGCTCTTTAAAGCGCAGTTAAAATGAGCTGTAAATAAGGTCTGCGAGCCAGTTAATATTGTTTAAATAAGCGCCTGCTCTCACAACACTGGGCTGCATGTACAATGGCGCTGTGTCCTCAGCCAAGCAGTCGGCGGGAGCTCCTGCTGCATTTCAAGGCGCCTGCATGCAAAAGCAAATCATTTGCATGAGTTCTTTCGGAGCCATTAAACAAGGACTGCTTCGGATTCAGCTGCGCACCTCGTGAGAAGGGAACTTGTCTTTTTGTGTACGCCTGCTGATTTGTATGCTGCGATATATTTGATTCCATTTCCTGAGAGGCCGCCCCCCCCCCCCCCTCCCGAAGGATTGATTCATACACTACTGTTTCCTTGAACAGCAAATGTAGCTTTTTTAGAAAACACTCGTTGAACTGCTTCGGTCTCAAATTGGACGAGCAAAGCAAATGGATGCCCTACACACAAGGGTTTTTTTGGGGGGGGTTTTAAATTGCGTAATAAATAATTTCATATCAAAGTGGATGGAAGTAGTACTATAATATTACAAGTGGAATGGTTCCAAACACATTGAAGTGGGGCAACCATGCATAGTGTAGTCCCCTGTGATAAAAGGCCCTCAGTTTAAATCAGTCTGAACTATTACTTCATCCCTATTGTGTCGTTTCGCATCCAAGTTCATCAGAGTGGCGTTTCACGGCTAGTTCTCATCCCCAGCCCCGCCCCCGTCTCGTGATCTAGCTTGAGCGCAGTGTCACATGACATTATTTTGATGTTGAATCATATATATATATATATATATATATATATATATATGGATATTGTCCCCCAGTGCACTTGTCTTCAGCGTGATGAGGAGCAGTGTGCTCGCAACGTCACTTCTTAGGATGTTACCAAAGTTAGACAGAAGCAGAACAGAGGGTGTGTGCCCCCCCCCCCCCCAACACTAACCATATCAGCTCAGTGCAAACATGAGACTTCTGCATTTTCTCCTCTAACCGACTCTGCCTGCAAATACTGTGGAACATTTCCATCTCGTCCCTGGACGCGGCGTGTGTGCAGAGCTGTAAAAGGCTCCGTAGGAGACCAACTTGCCCGTCATACTGAACCCCAGATGCCTTTAGGGGTTTCATAGATGGAGCTCTCTTATCGACGCAGACCTATAGAGCTAGTGAAAGACAGGCATGAGCAGAGCGTGTGTGAATGTCAGTGTTCCGTATCAAATGCAGTGTGCTTTCCGGCTGTATATTAACCTATGGACCTGTATGTTTTTTTGCTCATCTTTCAGGGACATTGCAGCTCGGAATTGCCTACTGACCTGCAAAGGGCCGGGCCGCGTCGCCAAGATCGGGGACTTTGGGATGGCTCGAGACATTTACAGGTACAATTGAATGACTGATGGAGGACAGCAAGCTGGATGGCCTGGAGTCTAAATAAGGCCACGTTTAGGCAAAGTGGGCTCAAACTGAGAAACATGGACGAAAAATGTATCTTAGTGAGCATGCACTAGCCAGTTCCATGGAGTAAACCCCAGGCTGGGCTGAATGATGGCGGTTGTTTACGAACACAACATGAAAAGGTATAAATCAGAATCAAATAACTTTTATTCAGCCTTAATGCATATAGACGCGTGTCTCTTGTCCATCACGGTGTCACACCGGTGCCGTCTTCTCAAACTTTTTTAATATAGCCACCACCAGAGCAGGGGAAATGTGTCGCAACGTCCATTCGAATCGCCCGACGGAGAGAGAGTCGCACGAAAAGTCACTCTCAGAGCGTCCGGAAACGGCTGTTGCGCAATACCCCCCCCCCCCCCCCCCCCCCCCCCCCCCCGGGGAGCCGTATCAGGAGCGCTTGATTTAATTGCCGATGTCAGTTTCCCAGGTGCCTGGATGCACATTTTCTTTTCATCTCTCAGCCCCCGGAGCCGTGGTGACAGGGACCTTTTTCTTTCATGATTGTCGTTACAACTGGGAGGAGGAGGAGGGGGGGGGGGGAATGGGGGATGGGTGGTTGCTTGGTGCGCTACGCCGTCGGTGTGTTTGTTGTTGTCGTTGTCTCACGATGTGGCCCTCCTGCGACGTGACGTGGGACACGGGCAGTTGTTTTGAGGCCTCACGGCGAGGGACCAGCACAAGGCTTAATGTCATATTATATTCTGGGAGCCGAGCCACGGGCAGACTGGCACGTGGCGTCCCACGGACTCTCTCGCCCGCGCAAATTCGCTCATAAAGCATCCCACGCATGCTTGCACACCGGTGATGCGGCGGTAAATAAAAGAGAGACGGGTAAACAAAAGCTGGCGGTGAGTAATCATCTCGAGGTAAACAGACGCCATGAAGAGGAATTCACTAGGCTCTGAGACAAGAGTTGCATCAAATGACCCTTCATCCTCAAAGGAACTATTAACGACGATGCGTGACTTTAGGTCTTATGTATTAATGCCGGCCTGGGGCGCACGGCAAAGGTGGAACTAAAACATTCGACCCATTGAACAGACACAGATATTAAGCTGCACATTGTGTCCTCGCCGGTGTGTGTTTTCCATCTCTCCGTCCAAACAAAGGCGCTCTGTCTCTTACTATTATTTCTGCCTCTCATGCATCTTGTCTACCTGCTTCCCTTCTGCTCACAACAACAACAAACACACGCGTATAAAACACCTCTAGATTATAGGGACTGTATTTAAATTGTCCTAATCTGCAGCTCAGCTCTCAGTCTGTGTCGAGGCTGTTATCATGTGTCCATAAACCCCATGCTTTTGTAACAAAATAAAACATTTTTAAAAAAGAGGCAGATCCACCAGATTATCAACCTAATCCTCTACATTTTAGCATCCCTCAATCTTTTCAAAAAGTTCCATCACATTCTAATAGGCAGATAACAGATCGCAGTGTTTCATGTCATCTTAAGGGACATATCATGAGAAACTCTTGTTCAGTGCTCGTGCACAGACATCTGGGTATCTGGAGTGCTTGGCAACCTGCAAACTGAAATAAGGAAATCCAGTCGCTACCTAACTCAGAAAACATGTGATTCAACAAGCCATGCATGCAGATTATGGCTGCCCTTCCTCCATGCATGTGCCATGTTGTGAGGAAGTAGTATGTCCCCATTGACTTCCTACTGCATGCCGCAATATGTGCTTTGTATTGCAGTACGTAATGAAAGTAAGAACTGTGAGAACTGTGCCCTTTGAAAAGGTACGAAAATGAGCCCAACGCGTCCCCTTTTAAAGGTTTTCCCTTGAGATCGCGGTGTGTTTTTGTGAACTCCGTACCACTGAAATCCGCCGCAGCATAGAAAGCAGGGCCCACTCGGAGCCCACGGCCGTTCGATCTAATCGCATCTTCGGCCCGCTTCCACCGTTGTCTTCTTCAGGACGGGAGAGGAAAATTGGAGGGACACTTGTGAAAGGGGGGTAGTGGCACACATTCAATCTCGTAACAGCGGGGCCCAAACATGGAGCAGGTAATCGATTCCCATCGCTGAATTGATCGCGTCATTGTAAGTGATAGATTAAGGCGCTGGGGCGGGAATCTGTAAGACGGCCCCTAATCCGTCAAGCAAACAAGCTCAACTAGCGAGTGTGTCCTCTGCTCCACTGAATGAGTGTAATTCTTTCTTCAAGGCCAGCTTGCTATGCCAATACTTTGCTAAGTAAATATAGCTCCCGCTTAGCTACACTAGCTGGACAGCATGTCATCTATAATCGTCTGTGCTCACTGCTCCCCTGAAGCCACACAGCTGTAGCTACCAGTGAGAAAAAAACAGTCAGCGCCGGCTCCTGTTGCCTCCAGTTGATCCTGGGAATAAAATGCAGTTGGTTTCTTATCCGTTTAACCTTTAAACCTGAAGGCCCATCGGGGTAAACATGGCGCCTAATACATGCCCCCCCGCCCCCACCCCCCCACCCCCACCCCTCTGTCGGGTTATTCAGCCGAGGCTCGTGGATTCACTTTCACAGATCACGTTCAGGTCAGGCTTCTTCTCTTTCTTTTTTTTTTTGAAACGTCCGTCCAGACACTGTGTCCCTGGTGAGCAGCAGGAGCACAGCTTGAACATCCTCCTCAAGCAAAACAGCAAGCTCATGACAAAATGTCACGGGTCACGCGCCGCCCAAGCCCATGGGCTTAGGATGCCGTATCTGAAGCTGCCAAAAGCAACATCTTTTTTTTTCTTCTTTGTGCTTGTTGTCCTATTTTACCCAAGCTGTTCTATTCTTTGCCTCCTGTTCTTCTTTTTTTTTGTGATGAATTGGCAATTCTTTTACTTTTCTGTAGTTTATTTTTTGCTTTAGGTTTGAGCTTTTATTTGCCCAGGGAACGCCGACTGAGCATAATGCCCTCGTCTCACCCTGCTCCACATCCACACCTGGGAGCTGCCCACTGTACAGCCCGTATCCCTGTGCAGCACTTGGTACTTCTACTGGAGCTTCTGAAGGCGGAGAGAAAGAGACTGTTACGACTGCTTCTTTACTCCCCCCCCCCCAAAGAAAAGGCCCAGGGATTCGAACTGGCAACCTTCCAGTCACAAACCTGCATCTGTCGGCTATCATAGAGTCCTTTTCATTATGAAGCACTTGCCATGTTCGCAAACAACTGCTTAGGGAGGGAAAAAAAGTGCCACTTTTAGGACAAAATCACTTGGGGGCGAACAGATTTACTGCAGCAAACGATGCCAAATGAGGCTTTTTTTCTTTTCTTTTCTTTTTTTTTTTTACCCCAGCCAAACAAGGCTGCCTGCCGCTTAACTCAGAAGCTTGATGCGTGTCCATTTGTGTTGATGGGATGTGGAGCTCATGTCTGCCCTCGCTGTGTGCCAGGAGCGGCGCGAGGTGACCTCCGTCAACATCAACGATCAGATTATTTCTTTTGACATCGTCGAAAGCACAAGGCGACGTTGAAAAATGTCTCAGACGAGGCTCGGACTGGAGGAGAGACATCTCCCTCTTCCCTCCGGGCAAAGATAAGGAGTTCTTAAAGGGTCTCCCACGCCAACGCGTCGGGGAGCTGAAATGCGATTGTATCACAGCGCTGATACAGACACTGACAAGCCGGGACTTAATTGCTGGATGGTAGATTTTTTTATTTTGTACCCTCTGCTATTGAGGCCAGTGGTGTTGCCATGGTGACGGTGCTGCAAACTGCAGATGCCACCTTTTCATTTTTCAATGTTTTCCTTTTTTGTTGTATTATTAGTATTATTTACAAAACAACAACAACGATATCACTATTAACCACGCGGTTAGTCATCCAGCGTTGCACTATTCAAAGTGTGTGTCTGTGTTCCCAGGGCAAGCTACTACAGGAAGGGGGGGCGCGCCATGCTGCCGGTGAAGTGGATGCCCCCGGAAGCCTTCATGGAGGGCATCTTCACATCCAAAACAGACACGTGGTGAGAATCCCTCAACGGGCCCCAGTGATAGCAAAGCTCACCCTCACTGTGATTCTCTCCCTCCCCCCTTTACTTTCTTTTTTTCTTCCTCCCCTCCCCCCCCAAATTCCTCGTCTAGCCTCTATCTCATTCTCGTCCTCTGCTCTCATCCTTCACAGCTTCGGCTCCGATGATGCTTTCGAATTTATGGCCCGGTCGTCCTTCGTTTTTCTCTCCCCGTAAATAATCTCTCCTCTCTCGTCATGTGCAGGTCGTTTGGCGTTCTGCTGTGGGAGATCTTCTCCTTGGGCTACATGCCGTATCCAAGTCGCAGTAACCAGGAAGTGTTGGAGTTCGTAACCAACGGCGGAAGGATGGACCCACCGAAAAACTGCCCCGGGCCGGTGTAAGCGCAGGGCGCCGAACGCAGTTGCATGTGCCGCCCGGCCGCAAGCGAAAACGTGATCCCGTGAGGTCTAATTAGGCGTACAAAAAGATGCTCGGTTGCACGTGACGCGTGCACAGTATGGGCAGCTTTGAAAACAAAAGGCAAAGATGAAAGATGAAAGATGAAAGCCTCCGATGACTGGCTGATATTGACTCGTAAAACGAGTTGTGACCCAGAAGGCGTCGTGAAAATAGGAGAATGCGATGGCCCTCGGTCTGGTGCCGGCAGTCTGGAAACCACATCAACAGTTTTCTTTCATGTCCGCCTCCCAATTTGGAAAAAGTCGTGGGAGGCTGGTGGAGAGATTAAAAAAACATTTCCACATAACGCTGTATTTCTCACTCGCTGCCTCTCATGCCAACTCCATCATAGAACCTACACGCGCACATTTCCACACCTGTTGACAGCTTATTCATCTTATTCAGCGTCTCCTGCGTGGATCTCTCTGAATTAAAAAAATTAAATAAGCATCCCTCTTTGGTTCAATTTGAAGTCTCACAACAGAAGTCACACACACACACACACACACACGGAGGACTGAAAGCAGTAGCCGTGGTTGGAATCATCCCATCAAATAAAAAGCGTCATCTAAGGATGTCACTGGGAGTTTGTCCTCCTCTCTGCGTCCCCCATTTAACACTAATCACTCAAGCTGGTGGGAGACAATTATTCACAGTATTTTGTCAAGAGAGGTCAATCTGGTCAATTGGTTAAAGCAGCGGGGAAGATGGTGCTGATTAATCTTGGCTTTTTGTTTGTTTGTTTTAGCTGGAAAAATATAGATTTCTCATGAAATATGTGCCGCTTGTGTGTGTCTGCAGGTACCGCATAATGACCCAGAGTTGGCAGCATCAGCCCGAAGACAGGCCCAACTTCTCAACCATCCTGGAGAGAATCGACTACTGCTTACAGGTGACCACACAGGATTGGGCTGCAAGCAGAACTGGAGCCGGGCGCTTTGAAGGAAATATTGATAGATTTTAATTGTGATTATTTTCTACAGATATCTACAGATGTCTATAAAGGATAACACAAGTTTATGGCGTAATCACAACTCATTTCTGCATGAGCCATTATGCTTGTTATCGTTCCAAACTATTCTATTAGGTATTAGGTACAAATAGTTAGAAAAAATATATATATATTAATTTAATTAATTAATTAATTTTATATATATATATATATATATATATATATATATATATATATATATATAAATAAATATAATTTTTTTTATATATAGAGAGAGAGAATACTGGGGAAAATGTCTGAAAAAGATGCCATGCAATCATAAAAAAATAAACATAGTTCATTTTCAGACAAATATATATCTAATTAGCTACAGCTGACCATGTGTTCACCTCACACTTGCAGCTTAATTAGGAATTGTGTTTTCTGAGTGAGATGTTGGCAATATGAAAATTGCTCTTTCTGATTTCATTTCTAACATGAATGACAATACTGGGAACACTTAAAAATACTACTCCGATCTCTTGATGGTCTTCATCATTTCAGGACCCTGATGTGGTGACCATGCCCCTGCCGATAGAGTACGGGCCCATCCCAGAAGAGGAAGAGCGAGCACCCATGCGCCCTGATGACCCCTCAGCTCCAACCGTGCAGGTGAACGCCCAGGTGCCTGATGGGGAGGTGCTGCAGCCGCCCCCATCCTATCCTACTGAGGACAGCCGGCGAGGCGGGGAGCACGCGGTCGAGACCAGCACAGCATCTGAGGCCAAAGCACAGGCCTCGGCCCAGACGCAGCTATACCTTCACCAGCACCCTCACACGCAGACCTCCATCACCATGACGACCACCAACACAGTCACCTCCACAGCCAACTCTACCCTGACTGCCAAGGGCCCTCACACCGCCACTCAGCCCAGCCCTGAGGGGGGCCACATCAACCTGGCGTTCACCCAGGGCCACGCGCCAGAGAAGGAGGGCCACAACGGGAAGAGCACCAGTCTCTGGAACCCAACATACGGCTCGTGGTTCCTGCAGCAGAGGAAGCAGCAGCAGCAGCAGATGCAACATCAGCAGCAGCAGCAGAGGCAGGGAGGGGTGGGGGGAGCAGGCGGGAGCGGTGGCAGGGTGCCTGGCGAGGGGCAGGAGCATGTGGGCCGGACTGTGGCCGAGGTGGCGGGGGTGCTGGGTCTCCAGCACCAGCACAAGCAGTTCCAGCAGCAGCTCCAGCAGCAGCAGCAGCATCAGCATCAGCTCCAGCAGCAGCAGCAGCATCAGCATCAGCTCCAGCTGCTGCACCATCAGCAGCAGCAGCAGCAGCAGCAGGGTCTTTGCAGACCTCTGTTACCCCCACCACCGCCTCCCGCTGTCCAGTCGCCTCTGCTTTTAGATTCTGCCGCCTTGCCCCCGGTTCCCCTCTACAGACTGAGGCGGTTCCCCTGTGGGAACATCGGCTACGGCTACCAAGAGCAGGGCCTGCCACTGGAGGCCGCTCACGGTAACCCCAACCCCACTCCTCCACCCCAGCAGGGCATCTCCATGCCCTCCTCAGCAGCCCACCAGAGGGGGGTCTCCATTCCCGCCTCAGTGTCCCTGGGTCGGTCGGGTATGTCCGAAGACAGCCGTCCACTGCTAGTCACCATGGGGACCGTACAGGACCCCAGGCTGCCCAGGATGGAGGGCCACAACGCCACCGTGCTTTAGCCCAAATGCCTGTACCGTCTTTGGCGACTGCGTGTTCGGGACACGCAGGAAACACTGCGTCAGGACAGAGACGGTTTTCCCACCACCCCTACCGTCCAGCCATTTTGGTTTCTTCCTCCAGTTCTCACTGAAACAGAGCCGAGTGACTCCATCCAGCTTTTTTCCCCATGAGAACCTCGGAGGTGTGTTCAGAGTCCTCAATGGATGCTAAAGCACATCGAAAAAACTAGAACATAAAAATAAAGCTTTGGGAGGAAAAAAAACGAGTTTAAAAAAAAAAAAAAAAATGTATTTTTTCAATGCAGGAGAAAAATCACGTAAGATGAAGAGTTCATGGCACAGGAGGACACGAGGACGACTGTCCGTCTGCTCGTGACCAGGGGAGAGGACATTCGCCGTGTGTTCACTGACAGCCGAGGACGTCTCCGGACCACGAGGAGGCTTCGAATCCTTATCGTTGGCCAAACTTCAGTCACATACTTTGGTGACCAGTTTGAGTGGAGAAGTCGTGTCAGAGCCCTCACACTGTTCCTGGTCCACGTCCTTTTGGGAAACGACGGCTATCAGACTGATTTTAAACTGGATGGCCAGAGACATTCACACAACAACAACAACAACAACAGAAAATACTTGGAAAAATGTGTTTGTTGATGTTTGCTTGCCTGCTTGTTTATTAATTAATTTGTTTATTTATTATTTGGACGTGGCTCTATAAATTATTCATGAACAATTCATTCAAATTCAAACAAATTAATTTTGACATCGACTGTTTTTCACAATTATTATTATTTTATTTTTTTTAAAGCTGAAAGGAATTGTTTTTTCTTCATTCAATTCATATCACACACATTTGCCTCAGAGGGCTTTACAATCTGTACACATACGACATCCCTGTCACAGGACCTCACATCGGATCAGGAGAAACTCCCAAATAGTCATAAGAAAGATGGGAGGGATTGAAACGGTCCAAACCCGAAACATCCACAGCACTGATGCAGCAGATGAGATGAGTGGAATAGTTTGATAAATAGAGCGCAGGTTGGGGAGATTGGTTTGACGGAGGAATGCACCAGATGGAACGGCAGCCACATTTGATACTGCTGAACATGTGTCACGAGTCGTTGCCGGTGGCACCAATGAGCTCCTTTTGTTCACAACCCCATCCTGTGGAACGAGGGCTTTGTGGCAGTGAGGTTGAGGATTATTCTTTTCTTATGGCTTTTTCACCTTTTATCAATTCATTTCTTGTTCAAAAACACAGTTTCCTTCCCTCTTTTTGTCTGGATATAGAAACACCGTGCATATTGCTGAATCAATCTTAACCTTCAAATTGCCATCTCAAAGCACTCTACATTCCCACATTTGCATATTTTATCTTTTCTATTATAGGACGACTGTTGTGGAATACAGATGAGTCCGGGTGGACCGGATTGAATGCAAAGTGCTTTTACACTGGAGGCCCGTCGGAGTCTCTGCCTCACGCGCCTGTGTTTAACTTTCAAAAGGTCGGTCACGTTTCTCTTTGGGACAGCGGTGTCGATATTTAGGTTGGCTGATGGCACCACGTGTCGGGTGGGGGGGTGGGGGGGTGGGGGGGGGGGGGGGGGGGGGGGGGGCGTGTTGTCTTTATGCTTCTGCGTGTCCGTACTTGGCCATCCCGTCAGCCACGACGAGTGCATTCCTGTGGGCCGAATCAATGAGCCAGTTCAATACTGGCAAAATGAAAAGTATCTTTGCTTCGTCGAACGCATTCATTCTGTGCCCCCCCCCCCCCCCCCCCCCCCCCCCCCTTTCCCCCCCCATTGTTTCGACGTAAAAAGACCAAGAACTGCACCTGTAAATGTTGTAATTATAAAGTATTGTACTATGGCTCTGGTAAAAGCTGTAAATTGCCCTTCAGAAGACATTCGCCAAAATTAATAAATTACTATATAATAACCGCTTTGCATTCGTCTGTCTGCTGCACTTTTTTGGGATGGGGGCCAAGTTAATTAGATTAATTGAAATAAGACATTATAATATAGTGATTACTTTCTTTCTTTCTTTAAACGCTCATCAAACAGAGACGGCTCGTCTAGTAGAACATCCCTTCAGGGCACACATTAGCCCTAGTTCATCTTTAAGTCGTAACATAATAGCACAGAGATCGGGCTGTGAAAAGCGAGATCAGACCTTTATTTGCCACGTCTCTTCTACTTTGGGACCGGTAGCGAGAAGTTACCGGCAGCACAAACCATTGTTGACGCGGAGCGGTACTGGTGAATGCTGGTCGTAATGGGCTCCAGAAGCAGGGCTCATTTAGCCGGTGATTCTATTGAAGCTCCAGGTCTCATGAACCCAACGAGGTACTGGGTCTCACTTCATCTATTTACGCTCGAGGAAGCAGAAGTCACATCCTCCCTGACGTCCTCATTCACACCATTAAAGTATATACTGTGCCAAAATAAAACTAATTGTTACAGACTATGTTTGTGTCACAAATTCAGGATGATTGTAGTATAGTCGTACACTTATTAATTTAGAGGTGGCCAACAGCATTCGTTCACTGAAGCCCAGTTATTTCTTTCCTCTTTACGTAATAAGGGGCCGAGCCTGCCTTCCTGTCCCCTGGTGTTTTTAAACGTATTCTCAGCACGCCTCGTCGTCTTCTAGCTCGCCGTACGTGGCAGATTAAATGCTTTTTGAGACTCTTATGTAAGCTTCCCCGCCGTGCTCCACTGCAGAGTTGATTCATTATAGCCTTAGTTTCCCTTTTTAATAAGGCGGTGTTTTACTACCCTTGACTCTAATGCCTCACCGAAATAAGGTAAGAACTAGCAATCTTTAATAGAATAGACATGGAGCCAACTACAAAACTATCAGAGAGAACAAACATGATCCAAAAAGGATGTTTATAAATTAATTAATTGTACGAATACAAAACGCAGAGCCCGGGTTTCTAGAACGTCTCTCCAGACATTCATGAGGAAGATGCCGGGCTGGTTTTCAGGCATTCAGTTTGTGCATGTTTCTGAAGTTCTGAATATGAGACGTGGGCTTACGCCACATACTCGACTGCCCCACAATGCATTGCAGCCTGGGTGCCTCGAGACCGGCTGTAAATGGAGGGGGGAGTTTCATGTCTTCGGGCAAGAAAGTATCCATTTAGATTGCGTGGTCCAGTTTGTGATGATGAATTGATGAATGCATTCCTCCATGGCGGACATTGCGCGTGCTTCTCACATCTTCACGACTTCAGGGTTGGTGCGTCCGTCTCATGGCGGAGAGTCAAGCGTTGGCGTTACTCACATTTCGACTTTAACGGTCACGTCAAATCAATCATTTTTGTCTGCTGGCTTTCAAAAAAAAATAAATGTGTGGAGAATCAGGGGAATGCTGTCTAAGGGCATCTGGGACCATCTGGGTTCTCCCAAAAGTTAGAACAAAACAAGATGAAGCAGCATTTAGAACAACCTCCCAGATGATATGAGACCAGCTCAACTGGGACTACTTTGAGGCTAAAAACATTATTGTTTTACACGGCCTCCTCAGTAAGGACTAAAAAGTTATCATTGCACCTTTAAACGTGATGAAAGTCATTTAATTGTGCGTCTAAATGTTGCAGTAATCTAGACTTTTAAACCGGTTAACTGTACATGTTTCTGTACGAGTATCTCGTGTGTCACTCGCCTGTGCTTTTTTAAATTGTAAACCTCGTCTGCATTTTAAATACCCCGTTACCGCCGTATGAAGAAAGTTGCCTTGGAAAACTTGAGAAGCGTTGACTGGCAAAACAGCGTGAGAGTAAGAAGCTAAAGTGGCCAATCAAGGGGAACTACTTTCTGTGTTTACTTCTGGTCACACTCAGTGACGGATCTTTGAATTGATTTAGAAGGAGAGGCAACTTGGTTTTGCTGCGGTTTCGTCCCCCTAAACCTCTCCAACCGAGAGGTGTCTTTCTAAACCTCAGAATACTGACTGGGACAGACTGTCCATTCTGTAACAGACACTGGTGTTTGGGGGTCTTGGTAATAAGGGGGAGAGGCTGAACGCTGCGCTTTAGCAATACAAATCACTTTAAAATCAATATTGTGTGTCAAACCATTACAAGTAGTGGTTTCGTAGGGAGGATTACGTACAGCGAGCGGGTCATTATGGCACATAAGCCCCGACGGGGTGAATGGAGAGCCCAGCAGGATTATCCCCGTATTGTAAACATGTCTACATGCGGGGGGCTTGTGCGGCTGCCAGTATGGATTTCTCCGCGATAGCAAACTGTGTCCCTTGGGTGCCCACTGTGCCGGTGCTGCTCTCCATCATGCTAGAAATGGAGCCTTCCTACATGGTCTCGCTAAGATCATTCGTCTCCCATCAGGGACAAAGTGCTGATGGTGCAACCAAGCTGCGATGCAGAATGCCTTCAGCTCACTGAACGCCACTGATAACGAACCATTTAATGAAAGATGTGTGTGGGGGGGATGGGGGGGTGGAGGGGGGGACGACAGCAATATGTTGTGTGTGGAAGCCCATCCGTTATTCCAAAAGCATGGCATTAGTCCTGCTAGGATGTTCAGTAAAACAAAGACGTGCAGAGAGGCAGAATTCAGAAGAGTGTGACTGTGTGTGACTGACTGTGTGACTGTGTATGACTGTGTGACTGACTGTGTGTGACTGACTGTGTGACTGTGTGTGACTGTGTGACTGTGTGTGACTGTGTGACTGACTGTGTGACTGTGTGTGACAGTGGGTGACTGACTGTGTGTAACTGTGTGTGACTGACTGTGTGACTGTGTGTGACTGTGTGTGTGTGTGTGACTGTGTGTGTGTGTGTGTGCGCCATAACGTTGCTCATCCTCTGGAGAGCCCTGCAAGCTGCTTTCAGTGTCTCCATTAACACATACAAGTCATTTAGATAAGCACTCAGACTATTAGCAACAATAATTAAATAGCGAATTCATAACACAACTCTACAGACTTAATCTCACTGATAAACTCGTGAACATGAGCTCAAGCTATTCAGAGATTCTTTCTTCTTCTCTCTTTTGGAAACAACTGGCTCCCGAGCCCACATGGGGCAATCCATCTCTTTCCCCTGTGACGACGACGGACTTTCAGGTGCCGACCCTCAATACCAAGCAGGAGGTTAATTGAGGTCTCCAAGCATGACTATCTCCTCATCCCAAGTACACCAGAGAGAGCCGAGAAACGTGACTAGAGACCATCTTCCTGCGTACCAGAAGATCATCTTCCACCGCTGCCTTCATTTTGATCTCAACTACACACCTGGAAGGTTTCGTGACTAGTGATGCTATTCCTGTGTCTCGTCTGAGCACCATGCCGTACTCTGGTGGTGCAGTTCCTGCGACAGGACGCGTCCCCGGGTTCACATTTGGCCACGACGACTTCTCACAGACTCACCAGGTAAGAAAGGAAAACATACGCCAATGCTAAATAATAGATACAACTCTATGAGAAGCGCTGCCACTGGAAAAATAGTCAATCATCTATAAATAAAGCACAAATAAGACTCTGTTTCCATCTCACTAAACATCCCCATTTGATCTGCAACCGTTTAACATATTGATTGAAGCACCGGAGGGATGAGAGAGTTTTTAGAAATATCTAATGGACAGCGGCTGGTACTCAAACAATGACCCCTTGGACATCAATGCAGGAATGAGATCCTCCTCCTCCTCCTCCTCCTCCTCCTCCAACACAAAATGCAATAAATGAGGTTTTAACATTGAATCAGTCGTTGGGCTGATGGAAGGAATCGGTTTTCAGGCTCTTCTGTATTCGTGCAGTCAGATCTATCGACGCCTTCAGAACAATTTCCCCAACGTAATTATGATTTGGAAATTGAGGTACACAGTGACATGATACGACATTAACATTAACATCCGACAGGATGGTTATTACTCAAATTGGGGAAGAAAACGTATAGTGATATATTAGAATAAAGAGTGGGTTTAGGTAAAGTATCGCGTTAACGATGGCGTGTGCATTCAAACAAATTGAAGGAAGCTGCTGGCGCTCAGTGTGTCGTCATCGATGTTAGATTAGTGTTATACTGATGTTACTGCAAGAGTTGTTTCTTTATTTGGTTTTTCTATGATGTTCAGGTCTCTTTTTAATTCTCACAGAATTCAATCTCTCAATCCTTTCCCTGGGTTTGGTTTCTCCTGTCTGGGATACAAAAACAAGTAACAATAAGCATAGAAAACAATTTAAAGGCAGCCACTCAAACATCCATTTATTCCACAATCACGGCATAATAGAGAACGTCACCCACACTCAACCCTGAACGTGTGTGCCCGGGCTGGCGGTAAGCAAACAAAGCCACTTTCTTTTCAGCTTTGGCTGAGATGAGGCCCAGTGGAATCAGATGGTAAGTGAACAGACGTGTAACCATTTCAAAGTGCTTGTGCAATTTCATTGTCATTCCCTGAAGGCAACACTCCTCTGCACTTTATGAACAGTCCAAGCAAGTCAAGCAAACCTCTTTCATTAGTGCAACCACACTCGCATCGAGGCACGGAGCCAAAGAAGAAATCCAGAGTCAAGGAGATAAGAGGTCAAATTAGAATATAATCTTTTATTTGCTTTCTTTTTTTTTATTAAACAAATAATTATTTTCCTCTACACGTAAATGCATCAGACTAAATCCCTTTCTCGCACACGCGTACTTCAAATATACATTTCAGGGATTTCATGAAAAACTAAAAACTTCATCCATAACCCACAAGAACACAGCGCCAAAAGACGTTCATACCCATCAGTGGAATTTGAAACCACACATGCTGCAATACATCGGGGGATCGCGGATACACCAACACAAGTTAAGTTTATCCGATGATGAGATTTGAAATGTGGCACAAATATCGCAGAAATTATCACGCAGACGGACTGAATGCAAATGAGAAGAGATATTCTCTTTTTAAGTAGGAATGTTTTGGATTGGGATTCGGAAAGACTGCACTTTTGAAAATCTGTTCGATCTGTGGCAGATATCTCAGAAAGCCTTGGGCTCCGACCACCGCTGCTTTTCAATCACACTGACCGGTCAGATCAATGAGAGGAGGCCGTTGGAGATTCTACGGCTCGTTGTGGCCGACACCTTAATTGGATGGTACACAAGTGTTTTGCTGAAGTGGGTCTGTTTAGTTGTTTCTCTTCTTCCCCATGCAGGACCGATGGCCTGCTCTCGGCAAACTAGACCCTTGAAACTTCGGGATGACTGCATGTTCCCCGTGTCAAATTAAGCATCAAATACAATTACCACTGCTTTGAAACGTGGTCCTCAACAAATGTATTGATACCACCTGAACTGATACATACTGTCTGGTCTGGTATTACACGCATTTGGATTTTTCCAAAATTCAGGTAGTAAAAATACCCGTTATGACAGCTCTGGTCTGACCCTCAGTCAGAAGCAAAGATGTTTGAATCCTCATAACTTCAACGCGTGTCTGTGACACTGTATCTGAATGTCATCACTGCCTCAACTATGTCAGTGGTCTGGCCACAGCCATAGGAGAAGCCGGTGCCCGTGGCTGGGTCAGCGCTCAAGAAGGTTCTGGCTCCACACATTCTCATTCTTGCAAAGCAGATAGCGGATCGGGAGGAGAACGGGCGGCCAATGGCACCGCCTGCATCCCGTGAGTCAGACTCCTTTTGGGGTTCATGGACAGTCTGTGGCAGAGGCTGCTGTACGCAGAAGGACGACTTCTCTCAACGCCGTGATTGAGGTTGACGGCGGTCTCGGCTTAATTAAATTTCTGCCTAATCATAAAGTGAAAATACAGTTTCGACTTCAATTATCTGTGAGCCGTACACCGACCCTGGAAGAATCAACCCATTCCTCTGGTTTCAAAATGCTCTTAATTAATACACACATGCACACGCGGGCGAGCACAATCACATGCACACTTTTGGTTAGATAGTAGGCCACATGACCACCTAAATGATCTGATACAAATCTCTACTGGATGTGATTAGCTTTGGGTATTAGAAACTGTTTCTCGTGTGCACATCCATACCATCCAGGTTATCGTATTCTGATCCATCATATTGATGCATATTGTTTCTTAGTGCAATCAGATTAAAAGTAGTGTCTTATATACTCTTTTTTCCCACCTGTATGCTGCCAAGACAAGTTTTAATAAGAATTTAAAGTTTATTCTATAAAGTGCTTTCTTTGCCTCAGACATTTAAAAAAAATAATAATTTGAACTATTAATAGGTGGATATATTACTTTAACTCAGAGAAAACACAATGCACAGTGCAAAGAAGAATGAGACTGAAAAAACAGAACAAACAGAAAATCGAAGCATCTCACATGTCCCTCCCAAGTCCCGCCCACCCGGGTTCCTTAGCCGTTGTCATTCACCAAGTGGGAACCGTTGATGCCCCGGTAGGTGACGCGGCTGGGGCGGACTAGCACACCGTGGCCTGGTCGACAGGCGAAGTAACGGCGGCCGCCCACGGAGCCGTCGTTCTTGCCCTTGGGGCTTCGGAGCTCCAGGCCCAGCCAAAGGCCCGGGGCGAAGTCCGCCGTGCCCAGGTAGCGGATGAACGCCATGTCATTGGCGCTGCTGAGCAGGACCTGCATGCCCACGTGGAGACAGACCTGTCCGTCAGAGCCAGGCGAGGGGCTGGACCCTGCTGCGCTCCCGGGAGCACCGACGATACCTCCGCTGAGGGCGCTCCACCGCCGCCGGTGAGGGTTGGAACGACTTCTTCTTTTTGATGAGGGAAGGAGGGGGGGGGGGGGGGATAAATACAGCAAGAAAGATTTATGTTTAAAAGGTATGCAGTGTGAGAGGATATTCTTAGAATTAAGTGGGAGATCTAATATTTGAGAGACTGATCTTCAAATCCCTGTTTTCTTTCATTCTCATCAGTCCTGCATTGGCCATTGAAAAACAAAAAAGGGAACCTTTGCTGAATAATACCACTGCTTCTTATTGGTAAGGGAGAGGGAGAGAGAGGGATGGATGGATAGAGAGAAAAAGAGCCACACCTGGTAACAGGACTTCTTCTGCTGCTGCTCATCTCCTTTGTGGAGGCGATGGCCGACGATGTGCTGAAACTGCGACGGATTGTCCCTGCGAGGAAATCACAAGGGTCAAGTACTCCTACACAGATTCTTGCAAGAGAATGCACACAGCAAAAAAAAAAAAATGAGGCTTAAATCTCAGGCGAAGCTTGCAATGGATGCCGAACACTCACCGCTGAAAGGATGAGTGAGGCGCGAGGAGGAGAGCTCCGAAAGGCAATCAACCGATCCATGGATCCTGTGAGCGGAAAGGAAGAACATACAAGCGTGACCGAGTGATGCGCGTCTGTCTGCATCTGCCAAAACCACGCAGCACAAGGGGAGAGTGTGAACGGCCACCAAGAGGGGTCGAGAGCAGACGACTCAAACCACTTGCCAAGGGGGTCTGGGACATTCCGTCCTCTTTTTTTTTTTTTTATCTCTCCATCATCTCCAGCTGGTTTCTCAAATTCACGACCGCAAAACACTTTAGAAAAGCCCTTAGACATATTCCGAGTGAGTCAGATCTCAAGGGTCTTTCCTTGAGATCTGTATCGTCCCGATTTCTTCTTCTTGTAATTTCATGTAGACTAGACATGGAAAGTGCCAGTTAAAACCAATAACGCATTTGGACTCTGCAAACGGAGGATGGAGCCTGCGCATCTATTTGCATGTGGAGCAAGGAAGCCAGTAGCTGGAGAGGTGCCAGCTCGCTTCCTGGGCTCCGCCGAGGTGCCCTAGTGGGCGGCGGTGTTGAAACCCCAAGCGGCTCCCCGAGGCTCATATAGTGGCTGCCAAGTGCTCCTCATGCTGGAGTGGGTTAAATGCAGAGACCAGATTTCACTACTGAGCACGATTGTTTCAATAAAAGCCGATATAAAACGGGGCCTATGAAAATTTAGGCTACTTTATTGAGTCATTAACAACCAACTGTGCAAAACCTCCAGTGACAGCGACTCGTTTCTGTTTTCAAACCCGATTTACGTCCATAACAACTTGGCTGAAAAAGAGTCACATGACTATTCACGTACACTGGCCATGTGTTTCCGGGGCAAACAGGAAGTAGATCGGTTGCTTAGTTACGGAAAATAAAACCGCGTATTACTGTACTCTTTAATAATAAAACGTCTTAAGATCTTTCTCTATACACTCAAACGAACACATTTTGTGGATAAAAAGTTGTATTTCAAGAACTTAAGTGACCGCTCTCATCAAATCTACCTTAAAATTATGGGTCAATAAACTTTTGTTGTGCGTTCTCACACTCGTAGTTCTGTGACTTCACAACAGATGTGCAGCACTAAATAAACATCGATAAGAAAAGGAACGTCCTCCGTTTTGTGTCCATCGCCAGACGTAGACGTAGCAGAAAGATACGCTTTTGAAGAAAGAAAACTTAGTAGTGTGGTTGTGGCCTCAGCGTTCATCTCAGCCATCACTTCATATACAATCAACAGAATATGAATAGGAAGCAAAAAAAATATGCTGGAATGTCCATTCCATTTAAAATAACCCACCTATCTGTAACATTTTCAAGTAAAAAAATGAACGATTGGGCCTGCGTCCGCTCTCCAGCGACAGCAACCAGGAAGACAAGACCATTTAAGCTGCTTGCACAAGAGTGCCTGTTCGGCTTATTGATCTTTTCTTAAGCCGCTATGTGACTATAATAATGTTAGAGTTCTGAAAGCCACTAAGGGGGGAGACTGCCAATGTCGAGGAATGAGCAAGAGGCAAAATTATGTTTTCTTGTTTTCTAAGGGAGGAATGGAGACACCAAACATAAGAAAAGTTGTTTGTTTTCCTAATGGGTTGTGATAGCTGCTGAGAGAAGAAAAGACAAGGATAAACAAGTTGCTGGACGGAGATGATGCAAGTCTCCAATTGACGCAGGGAAACCATGTACTTAGCTGCGCTCGCTATGTGCCCCGGGGTTAATAAGGAAAAACAGACAAGGGAAATCTTTACCCCCGACTGATGCGTCTGCATTAAGACGAAGAACATGCAGCAAAGGAACGTGAAGAGACTAATTATACTTAGGAATAAAAGGTGAACGTATCAATTTAACCGGCAATCTCAAATCAAAACAACCAAGGTCTTCCTTTAGAAAGGAACCAATCAGGATATTAGATGCTTTTTGAAACGGTTGCGGCTTTCATTCAGTTCTGGCACACATACTCGTGAGGCATTGTGCCGTTTATGTGCGATCCATAAGATAAAAAATAAAAAAGGTAAATGTGGAGCAAACCTAAAACAATGCCTGACGGTGAATAACTTAGTGGCTTGTGAATATGCATGTCAAACCGTGGTTCCAATATCCCCAGGATTAAACGATCTCCAGGAATAGCCACCTTGAACCATCTGTTGAGTCAGCACTTTGTCTGTGTAGTGTGTAACCCCGACCCGGTGTGCAGGGACATTTAGGCCTCTAGTGGATTCGCCTTTGTCTCTTTGAAGAGGTCAAAATCTGAACTGAACTCTTTTTTTCAGGGGTTTGAGGCAGGCGGAACATTTGAACCATGAGAACATCATTTGGCAAAACATGAGAATTCCTTTCATCTGAATCTTGAATGAAAGATAAGCGGCACTTTTGGCACCAATGAAACAACTCGTACTTTCAAAGGCCCAATGAGTCAGAATATCAGGGGGGGAAAAAACAATGAACATAATCCCTCTCGATCATCACTTATGACTAGGGTTGGGTACTCTTCACTCTTTCCTCTTTTGGGGGCTGTTTTCTGTTGGCTTCTCCTTGAATGTGTCACCCATTTCAGATCCAGAAGACAGGAGGCAAAGTGCCAAGCGTTGTGTTTGAAGAATAAGATGTACAAAATGCCCACTGAAGCAGGAATTGATTAAAAAGAAAAGAATGCACTTTTTAGATTTGCCACTTATAGCATTATTAAGTGCAGCTATCGCTTCTTATTTTTTCTAATTACGGTATCTTTTCATTTCTTTTGGATATACTAGCGACTGATGTGTAATCTCAAGCAAACATCTGCTTGGACAAAGTAATGATCAAACTATTCTATTTCCCCCGCAGTGTGTTTCCAGTTGAAAGTACAACGTTTCAGCTGTACTTCGTGAAGAGCAAACGGTCTTCACAAACCCAGAAATATTGTATCACTCTGAACTATCACACTTTCCTAAAACTCACGGCAGTGACAGATTTGTAGTCATCGATATGCGTTATTATTACAAATGGCTGCGTTCAAAAATACAGAGTGAAATGTGTATAATAAGTACAAGTTCTCTGGCTCTTTGGGGGGTTTACCGTCATTATCCGTCTAGCGAGGAAAATAGTAGCCTGACTGCATGACCAGAACAGACTGCACCCATCGGGGAGTCTTACAAGAGAATGATTAGACCGCCTCTCGTCTGCGCATGAGACCACTGTGTTTTAGCTGAGAGGGTCTTTTCCCTCCAACTGAAGTCTCCAAAACAGATGCCGCGGACACAAAACACTGCTGTGGTGTCACTTTCTCACAGAGACGGTTATTAATCAAACTTTCAGAGGCTGGAATGTAAATTGTACTAATTCAGATCAGAGAAAAATTAACTACATTAATTCCTCTACTATAATTGAAGTAAGTTGCAAACACATTTTAAGTGTTGGTAAAACTGCTGGGGGGAAACCCATGGCTAGTTACAGAGCGATGAATGATTATATTACACTGCGTCGAGGAGAATCTGCTAAACTAATCACTGCAAGTGTGTTACATCGGTCTTATTTAGTTTATATATTTTAGAGCACATATGTCAGTGACTAATAAACAAAGCACTCCAAAAACCTTTGGAACAATGGAGGTAAAAACAAAACTGCCGGAGACAACACGCTCCACTCAGCACAACACCGGTGAGAGCGTTTTAACCAGATGAAACCTTTGGATCAGATCTGTGATCGACCTGCCCGACACCAACTAGAGCCTCAGTTATACATCTGGTTACATCCTCCGTGCAGGTCTGTCTGAGCGGCGCTTTACACAACGTCTCCATAAGCTGCATAGGGAAAGCAGCCGTTGGCAGAGCTGCAGCTTCGGGCCTCCGTCTAATCACGATGCATTCGGGCACAGCACTGCTGTATAGGTCACCTGCTTTTTATGCCATTATCCCTCATTAATATAAATACTTTACCAATGTGTCCGACACAATGTTTGCAGATGACACGACCTCGGTCCTTTTCATACTCTGAAGCGGCATGGGCCATTTCTTGTAATTAATGAATAGAAATTAAAGCAAAGGTTCCTGAATATTAGAGGATCAAACATCATTAGTTTCTATGGCAATACGATATTTAATGAAAAAGACATCAAAAGAGAGTAATGATATACCTTAATTCCATCCCTACTTTCACATCTTTTCTTGTCGACAGTAAACAGAATACAAAGAACATCCCATAGGGAGAAGATGTTCTTGTAAACATAACTTCTTTACATCTCTAAACTAAATTCTATTCACACATTCATGATCCACAGTGCATATTTAAAAAGACTGAGATCATGACTAGGCGCCACATTAAAGTGAGTCACGCTGGGCAAAGGTCCCCGGGCTTCAAGTCTGACACCTCGGCCTCCATTTACAGAGGGCGAAATCAAATATGTCAACACTCGTTAGTGTCAGCTGTATTGATGAGGGCAATGAAAGACGACCTCGGGGGTTCTCAGGGCATATTGTCGTGTTCTTTTAAGAATCTGCTCTGAACTGACAAATCAGTTGTTTTGCCTCTGTGGGTGACCAGTGGCCTTCAGTTATTAGTGACTTAACATAAAAGGGACCTGCACTCACCTTTGAACACGAGACGAGGGAGCAAACACGCCGTGTTTAGGCGAGCAACGGAAATACCGCACGCCTCCCACTGATCCGTCATTCTTTCCACTTGGCTTGTCCAGTTCGATCCCCAACCAGAGCCCTGCACATACAGAGAGAGACACAGACCAGGAATCAAACTAACTGCCAAGGAGGCCATTGAAGGATTATTGAAAGTCAAATGGCCTCAGAGGACAGATCCACCTTAAAAAAAAAAAAAAGTGATATATTTTTTGCACTTGCCTATAAAGCTGTTTATCAATCTAGATCACGTTGGTGTGAGTTGCCGAGTGTTGGAGGTATCGGTCGTAAAGATGTCCGCCTTCTCTCCAATATAATGCAACTACATGGCTCTTGGCTTGTTGTGCCCAAAAATGTAAATGAACAATTCAACAGCAATGTCTCATTGCAGAAATCATGACCCAGTAACTCAAGATACAGACCTCGTTGTGAGCAGTTTAATGCAAGGACTATTTTTATTAGGGCTGGGCACGTTAACGCGTTATAAATACGTTAACGCCGACAATGATTTCATCATGCATTAACAGCATTTCATTTTTTTGCACTGAGAGGGGCTTAATGCTGCACACATTGACCGAGAACATGGAGAAAGGTACTTTTAAATGGGCATTTTCATTTTAAATCTCTACCATACGGCGTAGTTAATAAAAGCAACAACTCGTACTTGAGATCTGACTCACTCGTAATATGTCTAAGGAACATCGTAATCATGTCGCACAGCAGTAGAACGTTTACAATAAAGTCAGCACACTTAGTGGATCAAGAAATATGATTGCAGTGCCTTTGACAAAGTCCTGGCCAAATACAGAAAGGTTATGGGCCACTTTAACTCACTGTGGGTAACTACTTAACCTGTATTTATTTTTCTTTGACTGAGATTCTCTAAAGGAAATCCACAGGCTGTACAGACTAAAGGTCCCCTGCACAGTAAATTCCAGCTGTGTACTTTCTTTAGTGCTAGACCACTTAACGTCACTCTAACAGGGACCATAACTACTGAACATACACTGTAATGCTGTTCCCTGATAAAAGACAAATGTTTCTTCTGGTACCTGTACGTGCAATACACTAGTTTTTAATTAATTATTGAATTTTGCGTATAATGTGATTAATCGCTGTTAATGACATATCAATGTGTATATATACCATAACGTTGATACGTGTTTATTGTGCATTGATTGAAGGAAATTCAATATGCATGCGCACTATCATTCGCCTTTCGAATAATGCAATTTACCACATTTTGCAATTAGGTTGATGTTTTTATGTTATTGAACCCAGCAAAGCATCTACCAAGTAAAGATCCAAGTGTCTTTGTGTGATTTCAGCTGTGAAATCTTTGCAGGGAGAACAACACTTTTAAGAGCTGACCTGGAGCAAAGCTGGTCTTTCCACAGAACTGGACTACACCCGTTCTCTGGCCCACCACCAGCACCCTCTCCCCCAGGCGCACCTCAGGGCCCCCGCACACAGAGCTACTAGCTGAAGGGGTTCGGCTTCGAAGACCTGGGAGGGGTGAACAAAAAATATATATACATACATACATATAAATATATTATGGGAAACTCCATTCTAGCCAGTGTTAACGACACACATCATGTACAGCAGCACAGACCTGCAGCCGTCAGCGCAGTCGTGTTGGGAGAAAGGCGGAGGGCCGGCGAGGGCGTGGCCATGGGACTGAGAGAAGTGCGCTCCCGTCGCTGCCTGGCGGGAAGCCGCTGCCTTGGCAGCGGACGGGGACGGGCGCCCGGCGCATGCCGAGAGTCCAGGGAGGAGGACGAAGAGGAGAGCGAGCGCGAGAGGACACCTGCGAAGGGAAATGACACAGGGAGAATGAGTGGAAAGACAACACTTGGGCAGGTAATTGAAAAAGAAGGGGAAGCTGGAAAAGAGCTCACTAGAACCGGTTCATCCAGTGCCCCCCCCCCCCTTAATACTGAACCTGCCACCCATCCATTGAGGCCTCCTTCAGGCATCTTTGTAATTCTGTCCAAACAATGAATCTCAGCCTATTATTCATTTTGCCAGTCTATTCTCCTGAAAGCGACGTTGCCTGCAGATCCAGACAATTACCACTTCTTTCTTTCTTTTTTAATCCAAGCAGCTGCGTCACATGATTCTATGGCACCTCAAATTTAAGTGAGCTCAATCTCTTAGAGTAGCTCGTCCTGTTCTCCAGGTCCAATTAAGGGCCTACATGCTAATCCCTCCCTCCTAACTTGAGGGAATGAGATGGGGAAGGGGAGGGGGAGATTTCACTCTTAAGAAGCCACTTGGACGCAGGACCTCATTAAGCTTTTAACTTCCGCAGACCTTCACAGGCCACAAGTTCATTAAGTGCCCAACTCCTAGAGGCTAACTGAATAAATCTGTGCCAAAGTGCTTTAAGACAAAAGGGAAGCAACAAACAAGATGGAACCCAGACAGTAATTGCCGAAGAAATGTCTTAACCTTAGGCAAGTGGTTTTCAATGGTAAGCCAATACACAAAACAGTGGCAGACGCATGCAAAGTCACTTTGACATCTGAAATTATGCAGACCTTTAAAAAACCCTTTCTGTTGTTATAGTATCCGTTAAATAGGATCCAAATAGACGCAGCGGTTTGCATGTAAAGACATCATGCAGAGAGGCGGTTTATAGAGTTCATCAAGTTTGGAAAAACAAAGAGAAGACACAGAAGCAAAGTTAAAGGCAGAGACAAAAAGAAAACACAAGAGCAGGAGAGTGAAGAAAGACAACCAAAAGGAGCGCACGACATTGTCGAGCAACGACGAAGGAAGAATTACTGAAAGGCAATTTCTTTCTTATGGAAGTAAGACCTCAATGCACACTAAAAACACTTACAATATGCTATGCTATAGACAAGCAGTTACATACACAAAACGACTTCAAGGGAATCTCGATACAGGCTCAAACTGAATACATTGAGCATAACAGTTCTTGCAGAAGTAAACATAATTATGTTATGAGCTAGTTTATAAGGACCGAAAACATGAACTAATATACCATTAAACTGTCAGACGCCTTTTCGACTATGTTCTTTAACAGCACTAACATTCACTAACCTCAACAGATTTATAAAAAATAAGAGAAAAATAATCCTGAGGATTTAAATCATACATAGATCTGCCACATAAACTGGCTGACATTCTTTAAAACTCATTAGCTTTTCACCAAAGTTTTCAACTTCATATTGCGCTTTGAAAATATGCGTTCCCCTCCCCGAGGCAGAGCGGTGTCTTTCCTTTGAACTCCAAAGACTACACCGCGAGAATACCAAACGCTTCTTGTCACTTGACCTTTAGCTTGCAGGGACCTCCCGGCTCCATCCATTCCTTCCATATACTGACATTCGCTTCAAGCGACAGACTGCAGCACACATACCGCGGCTTTATGAATCAAGCGGCGGGACCTTTGTGAGCACCGTCTGTGTTCCCGGCCGCCCTTTGAGGCCCGAGCTACAGTTGAAGGGGGGGGAGGGGGCCTGACACAATTGCTAATGGTTCCGCAACAACCTGTCCAATCCAAAGATACACGCAAGCTGTCTGCACTTTGGGATCCAACGGGACGCCGTAGAACACGGGACCGAGGGTTTGGGCCATGAATGTGTCTGGTTCCTGGGTTGCATGGTACTGACTGACTCTCTCTCACACACACACACACAGAAAGACAGAGAGAGAGAGAGAGAGAGAGAGAGAGAGAGAGCCTTACATGGATTGCATGCCCTCACTCACTCACTCACATCTTGTGATGAATGGCTGCCATGTTGTTCAGCCTGTCTATACCCTGGTTATTAAACCGCCTGCTTAATTGGACTATCAATCACAGAATTCCATAGGCCACTCTGAGCCAGACGTGACTGGAATAGCGCGCCTGAAATCGGCCTTCAAACCCTTTGAGTATTGCAGCACCACGATGTAGCTGTAAAGCCAAGAGCGTGCAGGAACCACGGAAAAGGTTTCTTCAATGTCTTGGGGGGTGGGGGGGGGGGGTCTCGTGAGTCTAATTTAGGCATTGTGCCTTGGCACCGGTTCAGAACCCACCTTTCAAAATATTTAAGGAAGATAATTCCATGTGACATGGCTCATACGGGCCGGGAAAGCCGAGAAAGCCCGTTGTTGACACAAAAGAGAAGCCGATGGCTTCATCCGGACGCCGTGAAGGGAGCTCAGTGCCCCCCACTGTGTCAGCATGAAGACCGTCAGGACAGGGATCCACTTTGGTATCCAGAGTGACTTGTGTTCCCACACGGACTAGTAACAACACGAAGACTTTCTAATTCCATCAAACGCATCTCTTTTCACAAGGTTTTAGCTTTTAGGAGAGTGTGTCTCTACCCTGGGATCCACCATACTTCTTTTGAATAAGGTCTAGGATCGGTCCAGGGTGTGTTGTCCTTATAACTCACACGGCGCTTGTGGAGAATGGTACGACCCCCTTGCTTTGGAGGAATTAAAATAGCCTTTTGCTACATATTGTACATGGTGGCTACATCCGCTACATAACAGAGGGAGAGGGATGGTTGAGGAGCATCAGAATACCACACAGGACATGGACACTGTTCCTAACTGTAATCCGAAATGGATAAGCACCGGCATCCGTTTCTTTTTCATTTCCCAAAACCCCCTCAATGAGTGCACTTAAAGGATGATTTCGTAACTTCATTAATGAACAGTCAATATTCGGAAGCCATGGATCAGACTAATATCGTAACTCACTCGCTGCGTTCGTGTTTCTATGAATGATGTGGTTTCTTTCCACAGGTCTCCTCCAGGGGACTATTCATCAGATTACCTGGGACGTGAGAAAACGGTTGCCGCGGTTACATTTTCTCACCTGTGTTCGCGAAAGGTTCACACATTTCTTTACCCTCAGAGCCCTACAGGCGATCCAGCTTCACTGCCTTTGTGTTTTGTGACTTGATAATTTGTGCCAGAACACCACGGGGCAAACTCATTCCTCCAATTCACTCTGCCTCCCGCTGACGCCCATGGAGCAGGGCTCAACCCTCGCTATGGCCCGCTCAGAGAACACTTTCCACACTTCCTGTGTTGTATACGTGTCCGTTTTTTACGTCTTAGTTTGAAGACCGAAGATTTTGAGTGAGCAGCAACGTTGGGAAGAGTTATGAGCCGTTTGCAACTGGTTCCTTACCCGTGTTCATCTTGGAGTTGAAACGGGACGCGTCGATGCGACGAGGGGGCCGCACGGGCGTCGACGTCTTCCTGGTGCTGGTTTTAAGTCTCTGCAAAGGTTTGCTTATCTTTGAGAGGGGAGCAAAGATTCCTGTGACCCAAAAAAAAAAAAGAAAAGATTTTAACAATACAAATTCAGGAGATTATTGGCTGATTAAAGGGTTTACAGATAAGTCAAATAAATTAAATGGCAAGAGACACAATTAGCAAAAAAGGACAAATCTCAGGGTTTAATGAGATACCTCCAGAAACCTGAATGCACCAAATAAGCCTTATGAAGTCATGAACGTCAGCAGTAATTAACGGAGTGAGTCAGAGGCACGACCTACCATGTTTGAGTCCACAGGTGAAATACTGAACCCCCGCTACCGAGCCGGCGTTCTTCCCCTCCGGTTTGTCCAGCTCCACTCCGGCCCAGAGGCCTCCAGAGAACTCAGTGCTACCACAGAAACGCAGGCTTCCAACCTGCGTGAAAACACAATCATACGACACAGACAGTGAAAAAACTAAATGGAAAAAACACAATGTGCAAAAACAAATACATGCAGCAACAGAACTGGCCCCGTGAACCTGGCAGAATGTGAAAATACACCTTCAATATGTCAAGGGCAGAACCCCCATCTGAAACCGTGACTATATATTTTTGATGCGTCTGTAAACTAAATCGGCAGTAGAAACAAACAATAATAAAAAAAGTGAGACTGTGCCAGAAAGAGCACGGAAGTTAATAAGAAATTTGATTAGCCAATCGCTGCGACTTGGTACATTGTTTACAATGTGGCACTATAATCAATCAATGTCTCTCTCTCTCTCTCTCCCTCTCTGAGCAAATGTCCATCTCGGCTGGAATTAGTATTTTCTTATCATCATGTTTGTTTGCATCTATGCGTGTTTGCAATTTTGGATGGTCCCGCAGCAAAGGGCACACCTCTAAAGCCACACAGAAAAAAAAATGTGTCAAGTGGCTGAGGGATTTTCAGGGACCCGATTAGATAGCAAGAACTGGGACTGGCAATGGTGGGTTGTCTTTCAGTCGCCATTGCTTTGCGATCAAAGAAACCAACTCCGAGATGATACTGTACATACAGGATGAGGGCAGAGTTTTGCCCAACAAGCGTTCATCACATTCCTTTGTTCCGTGATCCTGAGGCCTGCAAGTCAGTAGCAAAAATGGCCCTCACGAAACCTGACAACCACTAATATGTCTCTTTCTGAGAGGCTGACGATGATCAACAGATGTGGAACGTGTACTTTACAGTGCACTGTACTTCTCTAGATGATAATGCTAGCCAGAGCGTACAATATGAAAAGGCAGATGCATGTCTTGTTGCTCTCAACTTATCCATAAAGAAGCATTTCCCTTCAGAATGCGGTGCAGTTATTATTTACTGTGCGAGTCCACCCTCACCACGACCTCAGCACCAACGTCCTTTGTGGGAACGGTTTGCCATCGCTACCCAAGAAGACCCCCGCCGTGTGGCGCTTCCCTCCTGCCGGTGAACTAAATCGTTGCGCCAAAATAAGACTTGAAAGAAGGTCCTTTCTTCAGGGAATTTGCACTCCGTTGGATACCACTCTGGACTGAAGGGCACAACATGAAGGAAAGTCTGACAAAGTATGCATTTTAAACGGCGACATCACAGATTGAATGTGCTCATTCAATTGTGACAGCCAACATCTTGCTGGTGATTAATATTTGGTTGTTTTTTTGCAGCCCTACCAGAGTACAAAAAGGCACTCCCTGATTTAATAACCATCTTCTGTCAAGATGTCTTTTAAAACAAGATTAAAATAAACTTTATACCAGAGGAACACTGTTCCACAGTGCAACTGGACGGTAACTGTGCCTACTTTAAGTTTTTCAGTGAGCTTTCAGGGAATAAGAGCAAGCTGATGAAATGGCACTGAAATATTAGAGATATGTCACATTTCAAAAAGGAATATTCGAGGTGCGCTGGGTCGCAGTCGAGCTGAAGGGACGATGTCGGAACATTTGAACCCAAGATTCCAGAAATCACGTTGCATTATGTGCACTGCAAGCTAAGTGGTTTACCTGCATGGAGGGTGAGTGCTTACTGTATAAAAAAAGTAGTCTCCGGTCCAGAGAGATGACGTGAAGAGCAAGGAAGCTCAACTGCATTTCGGCACAAAGGAATTTATGGAATATATCGGTGCACGACAACCGGTGGCAGAACCAGCGGCACAGAACAGAGCTTTAGAAAACCTAAATGTGTCCATGTTTGAAGAGAGAAAGTGGAAAGAGACGTTCTCTTTTTCCCACAGAGATCACTCTGTGCTGGTGCACAAGTGACAAATAATAATAGGGCCGTTTCGTTTAGTACGAGTGATGCAACTCCAAAGACTCAGTACAATTAGGCACATTGGAGTCAACTTTGCCGAGTTCCAATAAAAGTCACAGGCTTTTTGGTCGCATCTCATGTATTTGGGGTTATTGGCAAAGTCACCTACCAGTGATGAGATGTCGGGTGATTTTAACAGTGGAAGGATTGCAAATGCAGGGAGGACTGGACCCATGCCGTCAGCCTGATGAGTGAAGGCACACATCGGGTCGTTGGGGAAAGGACGGTTTTGCTCAATTTAGCGCCGATTTCGGGGGTTTTCATTGCATTTTCAGAGCAAGAGCACCGTGGAGCAAATTGCCAAAGTTGAATTGTGCCGTGAACGTAGTGAGAAAACTGCAAATTATTTGACCTGTGGGTCTAAACATCCGGCGCTTTCAAAGCGTGCTTCTTGTCAAAAGGATTACACATGGCTTACAGCACCACACTGGAGGTGCGTGGCGGAGCAGCCACACAAAAGGATTTCGTAGCATGACATGAAGGAAATGGGCAACAAAAAAAAAAGTGCTTGATGAATGAATTTTTGGGCTACATTCTTCAGTACGGCTCGCTTTAATGAACTGAAAGAAAGGTTGCTACAATAAAAGCATTTTTAAATGGACCAGCAGCAGAAGCTGAAATAAAACGTGTCATCAGGCGTGCGGTTGTATGTGATGCAGACAAAGAGCAAGATGCGCGCTTTAAAATGGGACATTTTTTAAAACAATCTAACACTACACTGTGAAGAGTTAAGAGACTTAAATACTGTGCTGGTGTTTGACGACACCAGTGGAGACATTTATTTACACTTTATTAACAATTGTTTAACACTTACACTTTTAAACTACCAGACACTTGTGGAGGACACAATTGGAGTTGAATGAACTTAAACATGATCAGAAAAATGTTGATGATATGCCGGAGTGAACTGTCAAACATAACCCTGAATGCTGGAAGAATGCCAAAAGGCTGTTGCTTAGCAACTGGAAACTATATTTTTCACTTGGTTGGGACTGAAATGATTGTAAAGAAATTAACCAAAGCTTCTGTGTTTCTTTAGCATAAAACTCAGCACAGCTGCACGGCACCGATGTGCTGTGGCTGCAGGCCATTTACGATGTGCATTTTCCATTTTATGTGGCCTTGTTGGAACAGTGGGTGTTTGTAAGACACATGAAGCCGATCAAAAAGGTCGCTGCATTCTCTTCCAATTCCACCTGAAAAACCAAGATGTGGCAGGAATTCAACTCCAACCATTTTATGCACATGAGCAAATACAAATCAGCTCAGTGGTCAAGTAACTACATATGTGCTGCGTGTGCCTTAGTGAGTCGGCTCCCCCTCCTGTAATTCATCTGTAGTCGTACACAGAGAAAAACATTGCTTTGGATATAAACAGTTATTTGGATAACTGCAAAGACTTGGAGCTCCGTCCCATATGCATGATGGGAAGCTGGTGAGGGATCATGTCCGGGTCACTGAACTAGAGACTTGTGCAGACTGGTCTGGAGAGGGTGGATTAGTATAGTCTGAATCACTCCAGATTTTAGGCCCTCCAGGTGAAAAATGCATGTGCCAGTGCTACAATTGTGTAAGTTATTGTGGAGCTCTGTAAAGATGAGCTGTACATTTTAACCGTTGGCGAAGTAGTAATAATTGCCGCACTCGCTCACTGCTGCTTGGGATAACTGGAGAAGTGTACGCTCATTGGCATTCAGCTAATCGCCAGGTCGAGGGAATCTTCCCTCACTTAGAGCTATAAAAAAGGCGGATATTACGATTGTTCTTGCCTTGTGATCGTAACCTAACACACACCTTCTGTCCAGCTATTACCACGCGGTCCCCCAGTCGGATCCCCATGGCGGCAAGCTGTATCCTGGCCTTGTCGGAGAGGACAGGGAGGGCCTGGGCTTGCAGTGTGAGGGGCAGAGGAGAGCTGGATCTGGGTAAAGCCTGCCTCAGCAAAGCCTGGAGCTCCTTGGCCACAGCGGCTGCATCCGCCATCTCCAAGGGCATGTCGAAGGGGTCAGGCACCACGTCTGCTGGGCACTGCCCTTTTACGTTCTGGAGGACGAGACGGGAAAAAACATAAACGAACACGAAACTGTTTGCTGTCCTGGCTCCTCATTGGTGGAACAAGCTCCCCATTGACATCAGGACAGCAGAAAGTCTCTACATCTTCCGTCGCAAACTAAAAACACATCTTTTTTGAGTATACCTTGAATAAGGAAGGTAGAGCCGTAGTAGCACTCTAGTAGCACTTAAATGTCTCTTACTGATAGCACTTTGTAGTTTAACTTTATTGAAGAAATTGTACTTGCTCGATTCTTGTTGTTCTGAGTTTGGACTCACGGTTTAATGCACTTATTGTAAGTCGCTTTGGATAAAAGCGTCAGCTAAATGACATGTAATGATATCAACCTCACTTACGCTGCAAGTACATATAATGTTTTTTTTAAGTTGTAAAATTGGTCTCATAAAGTGGTCTCGTAAAGTGCAATGATCATTTCTGTAACGCGGATGCTGGGCTCGACAGAATCTTTCATTTTATCTGTTCCCAGAATAAACCCACCCGCCATCCCCTCTGAGTTTCAAAGCAGCTGATCATCAGGCACACGACAGGCTCAAAGAGACTAGAGGCGGTGAGAGTGGCAAGCCCAAAGTGTAGGTGAAGTTAAAATGCTGCGGGGTCGTGACGGACGAGGGGACCTCGTCCTGCACCGCTGCGCCCGAGTAACGGGGGCGGCACTCGTGTTCGCCATCCCCTCCGGCGCCCGCGAGTGATCTTTGATTAATTCGTCTCTCATTGGAACGCACAATCTACAGCAGTGATTTGAGAGGACGATTTTGTGCATATTTGTGTGCGGTATTTTGACACCATTTCATGTGGACTGGCTTCCTTTAGAGTATTGAAATTAAACTTCTTTTCTGTTGGACAATATTTAACCAACTCATCAGACATGTGATATATGGTTTTGCCAACTACACAGCAGCTCTACACTGTCTACAGGACAAAATGCGCATTGGCCCGCTACTCTCACACATGGCATGTGAGGATTATAATAAGACACATTTGAAGTTTATATATTTTGTACTAAGTTATGAGCTCATAGAACGGTTGGATGATTAACAGCAGTCCTGCAATGAATCCTGTAGAAGGAACATTATAATATCCACTTTTAGTGCTGAAGGTGTCAATAAATTATGCGGATTATTTCAAGGCTGTACTGAACCGCTAATGTTTTGTCCAATATTAATTCCGTACATGAAGAGTATTTGAAAAATCTCAATATAGTGCAATCCACTAAAGTTCACCCACTGGCGAGCGCCACTACCCTCGTTGAGCCGGGGAGGAGGGGCCAACTTTGAATACAGCGTCTACTAACCGCTACCGTCAAAGCCATCTCTTTGCTCCTTTAACGGACCTCAGTTCAATCCAAGAACAGCCACAGAATCAAGATGCAGGTACTTGTCGGAGAGGATTTCTTCCAAAAACGCATGGAAATGTTACCTGAAAGACTAAAACCCAGCACATACTGACCAGTGGCTAACTTTGAATCTGAAACTGGAACAATCACGTACGCAATCCACCAAAACAACTTGCTGCTAAATGAGAGTACAAAGGGTTGCTTTGGATATGTAGCTAAAAGATGTGTGGTAGGACAAGCATGAAAAGCCAGCGACACGTATTAGATGTTTTCCCGCATTCTGTTCTAAATCCAAGGTTTGTTGTGATGAATGTCTGCCGAGTCAGAGAAAGGAAATATAAAATTAAAGCACTTCCCAGTCTGACCTTTACACAAAAAGAAATGAGATTTGAAAAACTGAATTTCTTGGCAATTATACAATTTGGTAGGTGGGGTTTTCAAGTTTGTCACAAGCCGTGAGAATGCCTACGCGATGCTATATATGGTGCGGACAACAGACTAATGATTTCAAGAGACTGGTTTTACATGTTTAAGGCAACACAAAGTTTAAGTGGCTTTTCTTAATATTCTTAGTCAAAAACTATTTTTAAATCACTTTCTTGTAATTTAGTATACTTAATATTATGACTTTGAGACACCCATATGATGGGTCTGTACTTAAACGAGCTGGGTCACAGTAAACACATTGGTCCTTTCAAACTAGGATGAGGATGTCTTAGGTGGAGAAAAAAGGAATGCCAATATCAGAACTTGTCAAAACCGATGCAACCTTTTTACCAGAATAATTGGAAGCAAGGACTGGATAACCCTTCAAAAATAAAAAATAATCTCCCCTCAGGAGTTCAAACATTTGTTTGGCGTTATAAGGAACAAATATTAGTTTCTGACGGGAAGGTTTAAAGATAACAAACAGGTTCATATCAACCACTGTTGGCATGCTATCCAAGCTTGGCATTTAAAATATGTATAAAGCCTCTGCACTCATCTTTGAGTATGGGAATTATTAGATTATGGTGCAAAGTGCTTTGGTGACCTCCAGTGGGAAAATGTGTACACACAGAAGAGGAAGCACCATTTTGTTCAGAAACAGCTTTAATTCATCATCTGAAAAAAAACATTGAATATAAATACTAATGACACATTGAGACATGAAATAGGCCGTACAGCCTCGATGCCACATCACCATCTACTGGGAATCTGATGTACGTCCTTCAATTCAAGGCAACGGAGGCTGTTCAACAAACACCTCAACCAAGGAGTTCAATACTGCAACTGAGAGCATTGCAAACTATCGTCTTTTTGGGCTTCATCTTCCAGCCGAGTCAGAAATTGTCAAAACAGGAAATGTGTACGAAAAGAAATACTGAAAATTGTATAAATGTGAGACCTCAGAGAGAAGCTAAAAGACTGCAATCTGTTGTATTTTTAACTGAGCATAAGGACTTCTTTTGCAAAGGTCTACATCAAATCAAATGTATTCTGGAAGACAAGATATAAAGGATTATATCACACAAAAGCACTCTTTTAATTTGTTGGTGGGAAAATTGTGGGAGTGATTTGTTTTTTTCACCCCGAGCAAGTCCTGGTTTAGAACGCCTGCGAGCAAATACAAAGGGCAGAAGCAGCATTATGAGCACAAACCAAAGCTGTGCAACAAAACAATGTTCAGTTTTTTCTGTTAGAAAAGTTCCATAACACGGTAGCTTTCCATCTTTAGGACTGCACAGGGCTGGACATTAAAAAATGCCCGCTTGCCCAAGGCAAATAAACTCTGGGCTCGGGCTAGTGGAATACCTCCTGCAGGTGTCGACCTGTTCATATTGTTGACTAATTTAATGTGAAAGAAATGTGATTGAGTTGCTTTCAATTGTTGTCAATGATAACAAAAGGACCAACTCACCTTGACGTCATCATTGACTATTGTGCATTTGGTTGTCAGACTGCACTCTTTGTGGGCTGCAATATTGGTTATTTAATGAAGATAATTAGCTTTGTATGCTCATGATGCATTTTCTATTGTGCATGTAATGGATTTTATATTCGATTTTTGATTTGGGCTATTTTTTTATTACTGTCATTTTAAGAAGTGATTGGGCTGGAAACGGCGGGCTAAATAAGACTAACAACATGCCAACATTTGAAACAACTAACTTCATCCAACACGTGGGCCGATAACATTGTAGTCGTAGTGACCGGCTCTTCTGCGATGGCCCTTCTCTCCAACACAGACCTGCTTATAACGGAGCGAACAGCTCACGTCAATGAGGTTGCATTGAGTTACATTGGTGGTGCGTTCAAGCTCTACACAAAAATAAATTAGTATTGGGCGATGGTAAATTACAACATTATCACGATGTATTCAAATGTAATCTTGTAAAACTTGAACAAATATTCTTTGAATCAGATATTAGATGGAATTATGACCCGTTTAACGTCCTAATACTAGACTTAAGCAGCTTATAATATATAATTAAAACTACCAATGCCCTCAACCCAAAAAATACATTTTATGATAGCAAATATGAATACAAAGAACACAATTTCTCCTAATGATATGAATAGTGTGGGTTTGTTTTGCCACTAGTCCAACTCCATATTGATTGTATTTATTTATTATTAGGCCTAGTTTAGTTTACAGTAAAGTGAATAATCAATTAATTTAATATTACAAAATTGAGAATATCAAACAAATACTCATCAGTAGCCTGAGATATTAGTATTGTACTTTGTTGCCATTTATAGATAGGGCAAACATGAACAACCTCATAAATATTGGAGGACTGTGATAGTGATAAAGGGATAAATAAATCAAAGCAACCTGAATGCATCAATAGTGCTGGGAAAGAAAAATATATATTTTATATTTTAAAAGTAAATATGGAGTCATTACAAATGTGGAGTCATTAAGAGTGAGTGTGTGTCATATACTCTCTTAATGTGACTATACAGGAAACGTTGTTCACTATGCTGGATCCTATTATAAATGAACATGCTCATCTGCAGTAAAGATAGCAGCACTGCAGGCTCATAATGTGACGAGGCAATCTTCTCAACAAGGTTAAAAAAACGAAATTAGGATTGTTTATTATCTCACTGAAGTTGGTAAATGTAGAAAAGTTATTAAGTAAATAAAAGTCAAGGATTAAATTGAATTGTTCCAGAGAACAATGTAACTTACTCTAAAGGCAGGGTTGGCTCCCAGCTCCAAGAGACATGTGACAGCTGATATGCACAGGTTGGACGCAGCAATGTGCAGGGCGGTGCCGAAGTCAAAGTCACTGCAGGTGGCATCGACCTCTACATTAAAAAATTAAACAGAAGGCAATCAGGAGATTAGACACGATCCATTTCTGGTTATCATTTACACTCAATCCTGTCTCACAATTCTGCCGCTGAAGAGTCTGTGGAAGTATTGCTACATTAACATCAACCCCATCACACTTTGTTTGGACAGATTATTGAGAACGGACAGAAGGATTTATCCAGATAACTCAGAGTAAACCTGCATCCTGCAGCCCCAGGTCCATCTGGCAGCTGTTATCAGGGCCAAAGGTGTTCTGTAACTGTACTGAACAGGGTTTTCAATCTCCTGGTCTCTTGGGGGGATATATACATGCATGTTGTGACCATTCAGGGCACAGGGTGTAATACATGACCAGGTCAGTAAGTTCAGCAGAGGCTGGATATTTTTAGGCTTTGTGGCTCTACTTACTACAGAGAGCACGCAGAACCGGACTGTCGCTGTATTATCATTAATTAAGAATATATTGCGCTTTGATTTTTACCCCTTTTATCTCTCTTGAAAACAGGTGATGCTGCCACAAAAACAAACCGCTTTGGTTGGGCGCGTCCCTCGGACGCATTTATGGCCATATAGAGCAATAGGTGTACTTTAAAACATACGCAATATGCTATAGAGCATTTGGGCTCTGAAGACTCACCGCGCCTGTACTTGAGATGGCGTTTTTCATTTTTTAACTATCCAAGCGATAAACAAACTGAGCACCAATTTGGTGCATCACAGTATCCAAATTATAGTCTAACAAAACATACCTGTGCATCCCACCAAAATATGATAACTAGATGGTGCAAGTACCAACTAAATAAATAACAAAACTACATTTTAAATTTTAAGCTTCAACAAACCCACCTGAACAGCTGGGTTTGCTGTACAGTGATTTGTCCATACTCATCTGTAATTATAGGAAAAGCATCCACGCTCTCCCATCTATGCAATATTTGTATACTGAAGCAAGCTTTCAGTCAGGCACCATCTTCCCAACGCTTTTCCCATTATTCTTTGTTCCGTTTGAGCAACAGCAACAAAGCTTTATCTGCTGAGTAGTGATTACTATAAATTGGACTCCATACTTGTGTGAAAGGAGTGATAATTTAAAGAAATTTGGTCAATCTGCTGTAAACTGCTGCTGCCGCTGTCCAAGTCCATCCACGCTAAACCATCACATTTAGAAAAACCTCGCCACCTAAATACTCCAGGACAGTACAGCCTCTCTGACTGACGCCTACCACAGAAAAACGACACGCTAAAAAGGTTTTTGAATTAAGTTATACGTCTGCACTGCGAGGATGTTGTATGGCACTAGATTGAACGTAGCTGCAGTGGGTACACCTAAGAAGCTAGCAACTCAGTGTGGTTATTACAGGAACCAAAAAATAAATGGTTGAGGCCTTAATCGCCACTAAAGCTTGGCATGAAAGTAGAAACGTTTGCCCTGTACCGACTGCTGGGGCAGTCTCACCTCCAGGCTGCGAGGCCTGCAACACGATCCGGATAAGCTGGGGCACGTCAAAGTACGCGGCGTAGTGCAGGGCCCTCATGTTGGTCCAGCGCGAGCGGAGGTTGGGATCTGCGCCCAGGGCAAGCAGCTGGCGGGCAAAGCCGACAGACGTCTCTGCGTCGCCTGAGGAACAAAAGGAAGGATACGGGTATGAGTGGGGTGAAGTAACAGAGAGTGCGTCTGCTCTCGAGTTTGTTTCAGATGAAGCGTTATGAAGAGCGGTGCTTATCGAGTCATACAGCAGAATATTCAGTGGTCAGAGTAGCAGGTGAAAGTGACCAAAGACAGTACATGTGTTTACAGTCCAGTCGAGAGTGTCTCCAACGGCCCTGTCCATATACTAACCGATGCCCGGGGCCCCGGCCTTGCAGCAGTAGTGCAGGAGGCTCATGTCGGTCAGACCGTCCCGGTCATTCACGCCGCAGCCTCTCTTCAGGATCTGTACGCAGAATGAGACGTGCAATGTTGTCACGAAGCGCCGCGAGTGTCATTGTGCAGAATTATTACATAATGGGCCATAAAGTGAAACTCCAGAGCCCTGATCTGATGCATGACAAGTGAGCCAGGCCTCTCGTAACTCTAACAGTCTTTAAAGTTGGAAGAGAATTGTTGGGCAAACCCAACATTGTAAACGAGGCATTGTATTTCTCAAGGGTAGCAGTTATTAAGGGAGTGAGAGAGAGAGACAAAGAAAATAAGCTCCTGCTTTTACCCTTGAGACAAGTGCTTCCCTGTCCAATTTACTGCATTGCAGCTATTTTGTGTAACTCTGCGTAGTGGTGGTGTTGGTTCGGGGTGGCTTGGCAGAGGTTAATTTCATTCTGAAGTCGTCTGGTGTTTTCAGTTATCATATTTAGCATAGTTTTTCTATCGTCTTGATAACAAGTGAAGGTGTGGAGTTGTGACCTTTTACAGACAGAGACAAGTTTGTACTGAAGCACACAGGCAGTGGAAGAAAGCCGGATGGCGTCACCTCATTGCCGATGAGGTCAATGTTCTTCTGAACCTGAGGCACCCACTGCCGGATGACAGCGAACAGCTCTGGTATGGTGGTGCTGAGATCCAGAAGAACCTCCTTGCACTGCGGCTCGCTGGGGTCAAAGAAGGAGAACTCTGGAGGTGGGCGGGAGGACAGAAGCAACAGAGGTTGTTTTACTGGAAGGTGATTCACCTTGCTACCCCTGAAAGCTTAATGCTCTTCTTCCACACATCAGACATCAACCTGTAAGAAATGTGTTGTCACTTTGCCTTAACTTATTCCATCTAAATTATTATTTAAAAAAACGATGCAATGATATATTACAATTACAAATGGGTGGGCAAGAAGTAGATACATGTCACCCTAAAACTAGAGTCGTCGCCCAGCAGAGTTATTAAGGGCAGTTTGAGAATCAGCATCACTGGTTATTGTTATTATTATTATTACGGCTTGAATCTTGAATAGTCTCACTCGGGGGTGCACTGATCAAATGACCAACAAGGGTTTTAATATGTCATCAGCCGATCATTATTTCAACTGCATGTGGAAACATTGTTCAGATTCCAGTCATCGAGCTGTTTGTGTCCAATGAAATGTCACACGGCTCCCCTGCATGTACTGAATGTGTGTGCGTGTGGATCCTCACCACAGTCGCTGGGCATCGGGGCAGAGGCCACCTGGTGGATGACCGACCGCTGGTGGGATGAGGCCCAGCCCAGCACGGTGTCTCCCTCAATGGGCTCCGGAACATCCTCCTTTGTCATCTCCCCCTCGGGGCCTGCGGCGAGAACGATATCAGACAAACTATTCTGAGAACACATGTAGGTCGAGTTTCCACTGAGCCGCGAGGACGGCGCTAATGTTATGAAGGTTTTGTGACTTCATTGGAGGTTTCAGCTAATTCGACGCTGTTCCACTAAAGCAGTGAGCTTCTCAAGTAACTGTACGTTACTCAGAAAACTGGTTCTATATCGACCCTAAAGTTAGAGGTGGAATATACTAGTTAGACTCAAATATGAAGGCAGTAATATATCGTAGACAGCTTTTGTTACTGTTTAGTGTAATATTCCTCTTATCCTCCTCTGATACCAATATCAGATAACGGGAATCAGTGACAATGGGGCCGATCTATTCAACGCAATGCTATGTGTAGAATATGTAATAGATATTTGACCAAATTCTGGCTGCATTTAAACAGGGGTTTATATTTGAAATGTAATTGCTGTTATTTGTGAAGATTTTTTACAAAGCTGCTAGAACACAATTTATTATTTCAATCATAAATAAAAATTCAATAAATGTATAATAATAATTTCTTAGATTTAATTTTACAAAGTTAAGTAAGCAATGTTTAAAGCTACGCCTGATGATGCCCTACACGTAAAAGAAAGATCACAGTCTCTTCCACAGAGAGAAGCATACAACTCAATAATCAAACACTGGTACCCGATCGGTACTCAGTACCTGCTGACACCCAAAGCCCAGGTATCAGGACTAGGAAAGTCAGTTCAGTGCATCCCCACGTATACTGCAGAATCCAAGTGAAACACTAAAGGGTGCAACTATTACTATTACAGTATAAGACCATTAGTTCTGATATTATAAGAATATAATGTGTGCTCTGTTGCATTTTTATACAAAACGAGTGAGTGACATGCACCTATGAGGGTTTGTACATCTAAACTGTCAAAGCAACAAGATCACCTGATATGTAGGCCTGAGGATTAGAGACAAAAAAAAGTCTGCATTTGAGTCAAAGAAAAGATGTGTTTATGGGGACCATATGCTTAACTACTGGACTAATCTTGAAACTCATGACAATATAAAAAGGAGCACAGAACACTGGGGAAAAGGATAGAAACCTTAAGAGGTTGAAACACACACACAGAGTCTAAAAGCTACCAGACCAACACTCACTCACTGTCATCTTCTCCTTTATCCTCTTTCTTGTTGATCCTCATGAGAGCTTTACAGTCCAGCTAAGCTAAAATCAAGACACACAGACTGGGTCCAGCAGAACATCCAACCAAGCTGCTTCTCAAAATATCTCCAAAGCACATAGACAGTCCCCCCACCCCACTCTCATTATACCCTGTTGATCCCCTGCTCTTTACAGCCAGCTCTCACTTCTGGTTCTACCCAGATGGAATGTCACTGGGGGAGAGCCAGCATGAACAAAAAGCAAAGTTCTGAAACAGCTAACTTGGAACTCAAACTTGTTTTACACCTGTGCTGTTCCCATCGTGACATGTCAAAATGTCCCCCGTGCAAACTTAATATCCAACTGTTCCGTTGACGCCCTCCTCGGGTAACGGTCTTATTGCTGTAAGGGTTTTTTGAGTCCAGAATGATGACCGTTCATTTTGATTAATTGTTTTTTGGGGGCATATAAAAGAGGAAATTGTGTTCAATCGACATGTTCAAGATTCCATCATGAAAAATACATTAAAACCTGTCAGGGTTTGTGGGTAAGGATAATGCTATGGACAATTGCTGTGTGCGAGCCAGCTTTAATGGTATGAGATGGAAATAATTCAGGCTTTAGTGAGCCTATGTGTCCTGAACATGACAGTACGACAATGGTTTGGAAATGTGCAGTACAGCCATCAGGAGCTAAGCTGAAGTCATACCACCACTTTAAACTGAAAGCCTCTGGCAAAAATAATTCCTTCAACACCACATGCACCGACTGGGTGGCTTCTATTGGTCCTCTTGGCATAAAAAGGGCTGCAGGAGGATGTTAGAAGAGGTGAGGAAATTATTAAATCAAAACACATGCAATTGTTTACTATGCCATCTCCATTTATCTGTGGTAAACTGTAAAATACCTAGTAAGTGGTCACTGAGTGCATGTATTAAAAGACGATTCATCGCTTCAAATGTCATAAATTTAAGAGAAGATAAATAACACAAACATTAAATATTTCAGTACTTCTATTTGAAACACTGAACATAAATTTACATTTTAGTCAGCACTAACCCCCCTCTCAGGTCACTAACTGTCTGTCTGGAGATTAGGACTTTGCCATGTGACTTGGGACAATGGCCTACTTCTTTGATAAGCCTCGCCATGTTTGTCTGGCCCACGATTGTCACCCCCACTCTCATCCTCGCAGCCAACGTGGAGGGACAATGCTGTGGCACATTTCACATGGATGACTCGGTTCATTTTGGCGCCCGTTGCTTTGTACTCGCGAAGGGCACGAAGTTTGCCGTTGGATCGTGGCAGTACAAACATTCCCTCTGAACCACAACTCATTATCTGGACAAAAACACCAAATAACAAAGTGAAATCAAGCTTCTTGGTTACAATACAGGCCGTGCTGTGGAATCTTAGTTTGGTTTTCGGCAGTGTTGGAGCTGTTTGTGTTCATTATATATATTATTCTCTCAGCAGACACCTTTGTATCAAGGAAAAGCACAGGTGAAAAAAATTGTGTGGCACAGTTCCATTAAGGTCACATTGGGCCCCCCAGGAAACTGGCTCTGATACATGGAATGAGTCGCACCTGTGCGTTTTACCTGCTCCATTACGAGCCAACATCTGACGACTGAAAAGGGGTCTAATCATAATGAATACCCTAACCTAAAGCAAACGCACGCGTGTGGAGAGACACTTTCCCGGCGTAGCTCCACCCCCTTCATCCCGAGGAGACGGCAATTGGAAACACCTGTGTGCTTGTAGCTCGCGCTAACTGAGCTAACTATTACAGCCGAAGAGGTCGCGCTAACACACTCAGCAGCGACCACGCCCTCGTCTCGTGGGTTGTTGGCACTGAAGCCTCATTAGCGTCACTGTCCTTACGTTTATTTAATTGATTTCCAGTCAACTTCGGCTCGTAACACGTCCGTTGTTCGTCCTAGCATAAGGTAGCTGACAGTAAAGTTAAACTGGCTAGCCGGATAGCATATGTTAAAAGCCGGCTCGTACTTCGAGAGAGCTAACGTGTGTGTACATGTAACGCTATTTATAAATGTATATCGTAGTGTTGTGTGTACGCATGGTAAAAAAAAGCAGCTAACCTAGCATAATGCAACCACACATTACATGAATTGAGGTGAGAAAAGTTTCCAGGTGACATGAAGTGCCTTCACTCCCGGTAGCCCCTCAGGAGGTACTGTTATCCAGCACCAATACCGGACCGAGCGTTCTCCCCACGTGGAAATAAATGTCCCGTAGAGCCGACAGTACACACAGCAACAAACATTTGCATTACCTTCACCTGGCCGCTGGTTTCGCTTCGCTCATGGAGAAATGGACTACTGGGTAGCGGATTTCACATCCGTCAATCCCAACTGCGTTGCACATAGCTGAAGAACATGCATCCGGTTCCAGCGGTTACATTTCAGAATAAAAGCCGTTTCATACTTTTCCGGTCTTTCAACATATGTGTGGTAAAACTACAATGCATTACAAACCTCAGTTAATAAAAACGTGAGTTGTAATATTCCTTTCAGGCACATCCACTACTCCACTTAATATGATCAAGCAAATGCAGTGGCGTGTTTAGAAATAGCAATGACTGCACATGGGTTACCTTTAGGTCAAAAAGAAAACGTATCCCCATGCATGTCAGCATGAGGGATTCTGGTAAAAGAAAATTGCTCTTAAATATTATGTTGGCCTAACCTCATGGAACCTTGTCAACTGAAATTATTGTTAGCACGCATAATATACTACCAACAACTAAACAAATGATACCAGAATGCATAATGAATGCACGTAAACCTTTGTTTAAATGTGTAGAGCAGCTACAGAAGCTGAAGTGTATTTTGTAATTGTCTACATGTGAATTTATCTTAACAGAGTTTGGAGGATCCTCAATTGCTGTAAATGACCTGGTGATGTACACGTATGTTAAGTGTGGCCTGTTTGTTCTAAAAGTATTGTTACTCAGCTGGTGAGACCTCTTTTTTTATTTTTTTCATTTTATTTTGTATTTATTGCCGGAACACCGTTTCCATGGAAACGTAAACAAAACGCCTGAGCACCCGGCACTGATTTCTCAACACACTCTCTGCCAACTTGCGCATCAAACCGGGATTTCAATATATAGCCACGTACCCACCGGGATGGACTTGAACAACGTCAGGCGCGTGTCCTCCGCGGGCTACCGGCTACCGGAACGAGCCTGCGGGACGCAGCCGACAAGGAGCCGACCGCCGGCGGACAGGACGCTGCGCGCCAGAGGAGGAGGAGACGGCGCGACCTCCGCGGAGCCGAATTCAGACCGGAGCGATACCGTGAAACAGGACCGAGTGTGGAAAGAGGCGGTGCAGGCCGAGAGGAGAGGCGTGCGGGAGTGGTGAGACTCCTCTGGTCGGCCATAATAACACCACACATTTATTACTGTTATGATGACTATAAACTACAATCTTGGAGGCTATACCGACCCATGTGTTGTTGTCCACAGGGAGAAGAACTGGAACTTTCTCAGGAACTATGATCAGATGGTAAGAACCATGTTGAGATGCGCTTAAATGTGCATGAATATTATTTTGTTTGAAGACGGTATTTAAATTCTCTCGTTGTGTATTCTATTTGTCCCTTTAGCAATTAAACATGAGCATCCTATGTGACTACAGGAAGACTGTTTTATCCCTGATGAGTTCAATGGCAACTTTGTCTGCAATCAAATACCATCAAACACGTGACCCCCGTGTGTGTGTGTGTGTGTGTGTGTGTGTGTGTGTGTGTGTGTGTGTGTGTGTGTGTGTGTGTGTGTGTGTGTGTGTGTGTGTGTGTAGGGGCAGCTGAAGTCCGAGGAGCCTATGCCCAGCTACGTGTCGCTCTTCTCCGACCGCGTCCCCAACACCGGCAACCAGATGTTCGGCAGCAGATTGTCCACTCCGCTCGGGATCTCCGTGGTCCGACTGGACCGGCTGACGCTCCGGTCCGCGAGACACCCCAAGTGCGAGCAGGACACGGAGATGCAGCCCTAGATAAAACGGCCGCATCGGGGGAGGGAGTCCTGGCTGATGAGGACATGATGACACACATGCGCGAATTGACCCGACGTGTGACATCTTCCGCTGATCCCCCGAGCTCCAGCGGGGTGTTTTCATCTTGATGATGGAGATGATCACATGTGGATGCGGTACTTTACTTTGTGCACTCAGATTGGGACAAGAAAGTAACACAAAACTATTTGAAATATATATTTGAAAACAGCTGCGTAGTCCGATTTTACAGTGTGTACTCGTTGATGCTATTAGAATATATTATATTTGTTATGTTAAATTGGTTTTCTTTATTATTATTTTGTTATACATTTTTTTTCTTGCATTTTTAAAATATGTTACTTATTGTAACGCTGCTCTAATAATGCCGGTCTGTATATTGCTCAGCTGTAAACTGCCCCCAATGTATAGATTTGGAGAAAAATGTTGGTCCATAAACGATTTGGAAATTCGGGGTGTGCCTCATTAAAATAAAGCTTATGCATGTTATAGTGTGAGTGGCTGGTTTCAATATGTAGAGAGAGAGAAAGAGAGAGGGGAGAGAGAGAGAGAGAGAGAGAGAGAGAGAGAGACATCGCGCTTTCTCTCTCTCAAACGAAGACTTTGAAATACTTTGGTGTGACGTGAAAGCCAATCCGCTTTCAGCGGAAGTGAAGTGAGGAACGACACCGACTGACGCAAAACAAAACACAGAACGGTAAAAGGAAACGAACAGCTTTTGCCTTCACAATAAAAGTCCACCTCGCTATAGGAACACTTTGGTTGCTTTTGAGTCTCGCCACACATCCACATCTCCATCTGTACTTTTTCTTTTTAGATTTTCTTTACATTAAATACGTGTGGCACTATTAAAAAAGAGAGAAAATGGGGCTCTACTTTCTTTCACTTGAAAAGAACCAAACGGAAGTCTCTTTCTAAGTGCATCTACTTTGACAGTGGTGGCAGCGGCGGTATCTGGTCGTCACTTTTATAGCTAAATCCTCTGAAATCTGACAATCTGAAGCTCATATCTAGTTATTTCCGTCTCCACACGATGTCGTCCGATACGCTGTTGCACGCGGCCAATTTCAGCACGCTGTTCGTGTGCATGGTGCTCAAGTTCCCCCAGATTGTTACACTGATGCGGGCCAAATCAACGGCTGGAGTCAGCCTCAACAGCCTTCTCCTGGAGTTGATCGGGTAGGTCCGCTGAACGCTGCTGCCAAAGTGATGAGAGGGGGGGGGGGCTCATTGGGACCTATAATAAGGTACGCAGCGCACGACTTACCGGTGCGCACTGCTGCTGTGGCCGCGGCGTCGTCTTCCTGTTCCTCTGCCGCTGTGAACAGAACCCTGCTGCCAAACTCCATTCACAATGCTGGTGATTTAATCACGGCCTGGGTTGAAGGTAAATGCCAACACGTCCCATCACGTGATGTGGAACCGTTACTCAACCACTGGTTGGTGATGGTGCATTCGGCATGTGTCTGAACCTCCATCTCCCCATTTTTTGTACAAATAAAACGTGATGGAGGCGATGTTATTGCTGCTTTATAATAACGCATAATCCCACTGTGGAGGCTTAACACTTCACTAGTGTGTGCTGCTTACAGAGCTGAGTTGTTTAGTCTATGCGTGTGTGTGTGTGTGTGTGTGTGTGTGTGTGTGTGTGTGTGTGTGTGTGTGTGTGGCATAGGGACACGTGGTTTGTCCTAACATCTGTGTGAAGCAGTGACGTTAGATCAGTGCAGTAGGCTGGTTCTTGTGACTGCAACAGAAAGCAGACACAGATAAAAAAAAATTTAAAAGAGGAAAAACTTGAAATAAATCTGCCTTTCCAAATGAACAGGCAGCATTCCCACCATACTGTTTAAAAACAAAATGTTGCAGTTTAAAAAAAATAAAAGTTCCACTTGGATCTTAAAAGGCTGCATGTGTGTATCATTTGTCTCAGCAGGCGGTGCCTGGCAGTAGCTGCACTCTGTGTGTGTGTGTGTGTGTGTGTGTGTGTGTGTGTGGATGACAATGTGTGTCTGTTGTACAAGCTGAAGATGGAAGCATAACAATTAAAATGCCAATGTGATGTAAAACTCTCAGGCCTTTAGCAGCGGTCCAGCTCTTTAGGCTCAGTTCGACGACTTCAACTTTCCCCATGAAAGGTCTTGTATGGGTTTAAAATAAGTACATAAATTCCACGTCTGTGGTAATGGTAATGAATCTCTGGTGTTACCATTGTCACTGGTGGGGAAGACAAGTCTCCAATCACAGCATATGTCCACATCTTAATTGGGGCAATGAATACTATCTTATTGCTCCAGATGCCTCCTTTATATCAGCACTTCAGTTACTGACATTATTTTCTTTCCAGCCTATCGGCTTGTAGCCAATATTAGTGTTGTTGTTGTTGTTGCTTGTCTATCCCTTTTTTGCTCTTGAACATTGCTTGAATGTTTCGTCAACACTAAACATGTGATAACCTGACGCCACCTGCTTCACAGGTTCATCGTCTTTGTCACGTACCAGATGTACTACGACTACCCACCACCGACCTACCTGGAATATCCGATCCTCATTGCTCAAGGTGAGCGGGGTGAAGTCACATGACGTCCTTCCACAAGCCATTCTGTGTTTGCGTTTTTGTGCAATTGTAATTTTGTAGACGGTTATGTTATTTATTTTATTTTTTTAGATATTCTCGTCTCCATCTTTTTTTTAATCTGTTGTGTCCTCTCCACAGTCCCCGTCTAGTGAATTTAATTAAAACCGGAGTAAGCCCATCTTGTGCCAGCAAAAGCAGACCATCACATTGACACGTTTTAATATTCCATAAAGGGGTTTGACAGAAAATCAATAGGTCCCCCTCAAGGTTGATGTGGGCAGGACCCGGTGTCATGTGAGAATGGGATCTGATGCAGAAACAAATTACTTGGGTCCCGATGGAGAGGGGCATTAGGTCATCTATGACCTTTATCGATCCCCACAGCAACAGGCCACGCCTCCCAGTGTAGTTGAGCCCCCGCAAAGGGCGCCAGGGGACATGAGAGATCAGAAGACAATACTAAGGACATTAACTCCAGTACACACTGAGGGTACTTGTTTTTTTCGTGCCACTGTCTGCTTTTTACTTTACTATAAATTAAATGACAACTTAGTTACTCTACAACTTCCGATTTTGATACAAAAAAAGCTATGAAGAGTATTTTTTTTTAAAAACTCCACAGCAGTTGATAAGAGTACAGCTGAAACCATGAATCAAATAGTCCATTTGCAGAAAATGTGTTTAAACCCGAGGTGTTAGTTTCTGGGTGGGTTAGCGAACTGATATCGGTGCCCCCCGGAGGCGATGAACCCAGCGCCGTGAGACATGTGCCCCGTCTAACCTGCCTTGTGTTCCCAGACGCCATCCTTCTGCTGCTGATGCTCCACTACAACGGCAGCCTGCGGCAGAGCCTCATCTACGCCTTGCTGTATCCTTTCAGCACTTCTTCCAGAGTCAAAGAAAGGTGTTTGTGGTTTTGCGTGTTATTGCCTTGACGAGTCGTGCTCAGGTTCGTCGGGGGCTGGAGGCTCCTCACCGTGGAGAAGTGGATCGTAGACTTGGCTATGGTAATGAATCGTCACACAACACCTCCACAGCGTGAGCTCATAGATGAGGCGGAGGTCTGAACAGAAGACCCCGTCCAGGCCTGTGTATCTGCATGTAGACAAACGGTTAGACTGGAGGTTTTTGTTACAGTCTGCAGAGAGTCGGGATGTTTTTAGCTGAATCATTGAGTTGATACTTGAACCAGCAGGAACACGACTGGGACCAGGTCCAACACACAAAGGTCTGACCTCCGCTCTCTTCTCAGAGCCTGTGCACGTTCATCAGCGCCGCCAGTAAATTTGCCCAGCTGCAGTGCCTGTGGAGGTCAAAGGACGCCGGGCAGGTCAGCGCCCTCTCCTGGGCCATGGCTTCCTACACATGTGCGGGTGAGTGAAAATACGAAAACAGGGATCACTTCTTTTTCTTCTTTGTTATTATCCAACATCCATATTCACTCCATTCCAGCCGTTTTTGTTTTTCCCACCGGCTCTCGGGGGAAAAACGTCGGCCCCTCTTGCTTACAAACGCTCCGCTTTGTTCACCCACAACTTCATATGCTGCCTGTCGGCGGGCGGGGGCCGACACAGGGGGCGCTGTGGGGCCGACACAGGGGGCGCTGTGGGGCCGACACAGGGGGCGCTGTGGGGCCGACACAGGGGGCGCTGTGGGGCCGACACAGGGGGCGCTGTGGGGCCGACACAGGGGGCGCTGTGGGGCCGACACAGGGGGCGCTGTGGGGCCGACACAGGGGGCGCTGTGGGGCCGACACAGGGGGCGCTGTGGGGCCGACAGCGGCTGAATAGAGGGAACTGGAAGAGTAGCTGCAGGCAACTGCACACAAAGATGCTAAAAGCTACTTACACCAGGGGGGATAGAATAATTATAATTTAAAAAATAAAGTAATTATTTATTGGCCGGTTTTGATAACAACAAAGTCTTGCGGAGCGCATTAATGGGGTAATGAAGTGGTGACTCATTAGAAACCATTAGCCCGGGTTAATTGAGTCTCATGGTGGATGGGGACACAACCACTCCATCTCCTCTAGTCAAGGAGCACACTCTTATCTGTCCAGGCCACATGTTCAGGGTCCAAATACATTCAGGGCCCCCCCCCATAGGAATATGCATGCGGCACGCCGAGTAAGCAAATCCTCTGTGATGACCTCGCTGACTCTCCT